>NC_080420.1:3085000-3385000 GCF_029873635.1 Malania oleifera
AAACTATGGGAAATGGTAGTTGAACAAAGATTAAGGTTAGAAACGAAGATCTCAGAAAATCAATTTAGTTTTATGCTGGAGAGATCTACCACAGAAGCTATTTATCTTTTAAGAAGATTAATTGGAAAAATTTAGGAAAAAGAAGAGAGACTTGCATATGATATTTATTGACCTTGAGAAAACATATGATAGGATACCTAGGGAAGTTCTATGGTGGGTTTTAGAAAAAAAAGGATGTATGTTGTAGGTATACCGATGTCATTAAGGATATGTACAATGGAGTAATGACTAGTGTAAGAACTATAAATGGAGAAACTAGAGAATTTCCAATTGTCATAGGTGTACATCAAGGATCTGCTTTGAATCCGTATCTTTTTGCTTTAGTGATGGACCAATTGACTAAGAGTATTCAAAAGGAGGTTCCATAGTGTATGTTGCTTGCAGATGATATTGTATTAATTGATGAAACTAGGGACAGAGTAGAGGCTGAGTTAGAATTATGGAGAGAAGCTTTGGAATCTAGAGGCTTTAGGATAAGTAGAAATAAAACATAATATATGAAATGTAATTTTAGTAATGATAGGAGGAATATTGGAGACAAAGTTAAAATTGATGATGATGAAATAAATAGCACTAATAGATTTCAATACCTATGCAAGTTGAAGGAGAAATTGAAGATGATGTAATGCATAGAGTTAAAGCAGGTTGGGTCAAATGGAGAAGTGCTTCAAGTGTGCTATGTGATCGTAGAATACCCTTAAAATTGAAAGGGAAGTTTTATAGGACAGCTATAAGACCAGCTATGTTATATGGATCGGAATGTTGGGCAACGAAGAAACATAATATCCAAAAAGTAAAAGTTGCCGAGATGAGAATGCTTAGATGGAAGAGTGGTATAACATTGAAAGATAAATTAAGGAATGAACATATTCGTGGTAAGTTAGGTGTAACTCCTATAGAAGATAAGATAAGGGAAGGATGACTCAGATGGTATGGACACTTGCAACGTAGGCTTTATAGTGCACCTGTGAGGAAGAGTGACTTAGTTACTGTAGGGGACAATAAAAGGGGTAGGGGTAGACCTAAAATAACTTGAGAGGAGATAGTGAATAAGGATTTAATATCGCTGAATCTATCAAAAGAAATTGTCCATGATCGCATAAATTGGCAGAAAAGGATTCATATAGCCGACCCCACTTAGTGGGACTAAGGCTTGGTTTTGTTGTTGTTGTTGTATGTATGTATGTGCATATTGAGTATTAACTCATTTTTAGTAACTTTATGTCTTTAATTAATTAATTCTTCATTTTAATTACATTTCTACATCTTTTTACCCATTAAAATAATGCAAACTATAAAAAAAAAAATACTTCTTTTTTTTTGTAAACAACGCACTAAAATTAATATATAAATCATAATGCCTATTATAAAGCATTGTAGGTTGAATGAAAGCTGTCAAAATTCACTAAAAATCATGTATTAATGGTTTTTTTTTTTTTATTTTGGCATGGTTGTGCATGTGTAAAAAAAATTCACAACCATTACGCCCACTATCCATTACGTAACACCCGCGTCTTCCATGTCCCGCAACACCCACGACTGTTACGCAACGTTACCCATGACCGCGATTTCAAACCATGCTGTTTGCTATTTGTCTTGACATGACAAGGGATGGGAAGCGCACTATGGTGGTTGAATGGCCTTAGAAGGGGGAAGTTATAATTTACTTAGAGCCACAAAATATCGCAAGAGAAGAAGGATCCCCATCTTCCTAGAGATGGTGAATCCATATGGTTTCATGAATTTTGGGAAAAATTTTGGGCTTTGGAAAAATCCGCACCTTGGGAAAATTCTTGGTTTCGTCGATCAAGGAACAAAGATAGAACACTCACTTCAAAGTTGAACTCAAAAAATTTTGGGAACTGCTTGCTCTAATGGAGACCAATAGTGGTGATTGGAGAACCCTAGCATTTCCAGAAAGTTTTGAATCCAAGGGATGGATGAGGATCTCCTCCTTGATAACCACGCTAGGCCGCTATACTTTTCTCCTACAAAGAAAGGCTTAACATATTTAGTCGTTCAACAAGTGGAGAAGAAGTTGACAACCCCCCCCCCCCCAAAATGGATTTGAACCCAATTCAAAATAGATCAACTCCATTGTGCTTTGCCCTCATTGTGGCAAGCCTTTAAGTCTTTTACTAAATGGTGGCTTGACACGCAAGCCATAGGTGGTGGGGAAGACAAGTAAGCGGGTGGGGAAGACAAGTAAGCGCACGTGATCCTTCGCGAGTGTTGTGAGGGAGAAGAGCAGAGATGCAGGTGACTCTTTGGATTTCCATAAGCTTGATAAAGGCAGTCCCAAAGCCTTCGTCTCATTTGAGGATGTCAGTGTGGGCCTTAACTTGGGCCTCAGCGCTACGGATACAGGATCTTTTCGGCCTTGAAATCTCACTCGACTACTCAAGGTCCAAACCCAACTCTTTTTTACCCTTTAAGCTACACAAAGGTCCTTCTGAAGTTGCCAAAAGGTTAGTCCACTTTAGGAAGGTTGTCCCCCTACAAGACCTCCCCTCATAGGCAGTTGCAACTCAAGAGGAAACGACTTTGGAGCAGGAAACCCCTAAGTCTCCAAATGGTACTAGAAGACTATCCCCCCTTGTACCAGCCCCTAGTACTGGCTTTAACACTTTGGGCGCCAATCCCAACTTTGATGATTTAACTGATAGGCCCAATTTTGGAACTTTGAATGACTTGGACTCGAACAATGCTCACTTCAAGAGTCAAGTATTTGTTTGGGTTCTTCGGAAGTTGAAATCGGTAAGCAAAATCATAGGCGTGTCCTTCAAAGGATTTGAAGATAGAGCCTTATGGTTGTTTAAGGATATTGAATGAAAGAGGAGAAGAAATGGGAAGCAATAATAGAAAATTTGCGGACAGTATCAAAAAATTGGATACCAATAGGAAGTTAAAGCACTTGGAGTGTACAATGAACTATGGAAAAACATGAGGATGCTCAGAAATGGAAGAGGCATGCAATAGTCAAAGCCTTTGTGTTAAATCATGTTAGAAAAAATCAAAATCTGGAACGTGAGGGGTCTCAACAACAAATCTAAGAGGAGCGTAATCAAGTCCTTTCCAAAGGATCAAAGGGATGATGAGGTGTGGTTGTAAGAAACTAAGGTGGAGATGATGGAGCAGCTCTTGATCAATGACCTGTGGGGCGAGATTCATTTGATTGGATATCCCTTGGAGCAAGAGGTACCTCAAGGGGGATACTAGTCTTATCGAAGCCTAGTGTTGTAGAAGTTTTGGACCACTCTAAGAACACCTTCTCAGTCTTTTGTTTGTTCAAAAGCACGAATGATAACTTTCAATGGATTTCCATAGGGGTGTACGGGCTAGGTGAAGGACCCCCTAGGTCTTTTTTTTTGGAATCAGCCCTTTGAGATTAGTACACAGGATGCTCATTGGATTATTGGAGGCGACTTCAATACAATTGTGTATCATGATGATGGATTGGCCTTGAGACCAGTAGCATAAGAGAATTCCTTGAATTTATCTATGTGAATGCTCTTACTGATCTCCCTCTCATTGGTGGCAACTTCATTTGGTCCAACTCTAGGGAGCTGCCATCCTTTTCAAGGATCGATAAGTTCCTAATTTCGATTGAATTGAAACTTCATTTTCCTCGCGTGATTTTGAATCTACTTCCTTGGCCCATCTCATATCATTTCCCCATCTCCCTTGACACCAGGGGAGTTAAATGGGGGCCAACCCCCTTTCGCTTCGAAAATATATGGTTAAAACATGATGGTTTTAGGGAGTTAATGAAAACTTGGTGGTCTTCTACTTTGGTCACGGGAAGGCTAGTTTTGTGCTTGTCTCAAAGTTGAAAGGAATAAATGAAAAGCTAAAGATATGGAACAAAAACACCTTTTGGAGTGTCCAAACAAAGAAGATTATTATCCTTAATGGCATCAAAGGAGATTGATGAGCATGAAATAATTCAAGGTCTTGATGATGAATAGAGAGCCAAAAGAGCTATGCTTAAGAAGGAAATGAACGAGGTTACTAATCTTGAAGTATATCTTGGAGGCAGAAATCCAGAGCTTTTTGGCCCAAAGAGGGGGGACTGTAATACAAAAGTCTTTCATCAGAACTCACTATAGAAGTAACACCTAATCCAACAATGATATTGGGAAAATCACCTTAACTATGGAAGAGGATTTTAAGAAAGGTATTTGTGATTTTTATAAAGACCTCTTTGTTGAATCAAAGGCATGGGGCTTGAGGGACCCTTTGAAGAAGTAAAAGTCCTCCAAGCTATTAAAAATTGCAATGGGGATAAAGTGCCTAGACTAGATGGTTTCTCCTTGACTCTTTCAAGCTAACTAGAGCCTCCTCAAGCACGAATTGTTAAACGTGTTTGAGGAGTTTCATAAATCAGGAAATTTTGTCAGTTACATAAATACCACTTTTGTCACTCTTGTTCCAAAGAAAGTTGGGACTGCTAGCATCAAGGATTTTCACCCCATTAGCTTGGTGGGAAGCATTTATAAAATCATTGCCAAAGTACCAACTAAGAGGTTCAAAAAAGCAATAACGAAAGTCATTGGTCATTATCAGCATGCTTTTGTGCCCAGAAGACAGATTATGGATGCTGCCTTTATTGCTAATGAGGTGATGAATGCCTATCTGAAGGAGGGAAAAAAGAGAATAGTGCACAAACTAGATATGGAGAAAGCATTCGATCATGTCAACAAGATCTTCCTTATTTATCTCCTCAGGAAAATGGGCTTTGGGGGGCTATGGTGTTGTTGGATTGCTCAATGCATCAAACCCCAAGCTTCTCAGTGCTCATAAATAGCTGCCCTTCTAATTTATTTCGCTCCTCAAACGGCTTGAGACAAGGAGATCCCTCGTCCCCTTTTCCGTTTATTTTGGTCATGGAAGTTCTTAGTCTTATGCTAATGATACTAAAGAAGGGATCTTTAGAGCTCTCAAGTTGGGCAGAAATGGAAAGATCACAGAAATTTCCTATCTTCCTTTTGCATATGATACTATTAATTTTTGTGAAGATACCCACTTCGTATCTTTAACTTCCAATGCATTTCGTTAGGGTTTTGAGGCCATCTCATGCCTAAAAGTGAGCTTATTCCAATTAGAAAGAACACGGGAGGAACTTTCATTTTGAGTCTTTTGAGTAGCAGGATAGGATCCTTTCCCATTAATTATCTTGGTCAGTCAGTCTCCCCTTTGAAGCCAAATTCAAAGATAAAGAAGTCTAGGACCCTATTATTGACAAGTTTGAAAGGAGATTGACAGCATAGAAAATAAATTTCTTATCAAAAGGAAGCAAACTCACTCTTATCAGGCGCACTTTGACGAATCTCCCAATTAAACTTCATGTCTCTCCTTCCCTTATCGGCGTCCGTCACTAGGAAATTGGAGGGAGTTCAAAGAAAATTTCTTTGGGAAAGCTTAGGGTAGGAATTTAAATATAACCTTGTTAGATGGGGAGTGGTCAAGCAACCCATTTGTTTGGGAGGTTTGTGGTTGAAATCCCTCCTCACTTTCAATAAAGCCCTACACGGGAAGTGGTTATGGAGGTTCATGAAGGAGAAAGATCACCTTTGGTGGGATATTATTGTTTCTAAATATGGGCTCGAGCACAATGATTGGACAAATTACGATTGAAGGAGTCCCTATGGAGTGTGAGTATGGAAATTCATCAGGAAAGGATGGAATGATCTTTTCCACTTTGTGACATTTTAAGGGGGGAATGGGGCCAATGTTTACTTTTGGCATGATGTGTGGCGTGAGAACAATAATCTTAGAGCTGCCTGTCCTTCCATCTACAGCTTCGCTTGTGATAAAAATGCCCTTATCAGTCATCATCTCCAAATCACTGATCACAGAATTTTATAGCAACCCTTTTACAAGTAACGTGGCAGATTGGGAACTTCACACACTTTCTGACTTCTATAGATTTCTCTACAAATTCCGTCACCAAAACACCCCCAACGAACCAAAATCGGCTTTGGACAAAAATAATGTTTTCACTGCTAAATCTTTCTACAAGAAGCTCTCATCGTTGGGAACAAATTGCAATAACTCCCCTTGGATTCACATTTGGCGGACAGCAGCCCCTTCAAAGGTTTCCTTTTTTTCTTAGGAGTCCATACATGGAAATATTTGAACCCTCGACAATCTGCAAAAAGGAGGGCTTATAGTCACAAATAGGTTTTTTCTCTGTATGGCTGATGCAAAATCAGTCAACCACATTCTTCTCCACTATCCCCAGGTTATGGCAAATTCAGTTGGAAGGAAGATTAGGGGTTGGAAATACATTAAAGCCACAAAGGAGAAACGAAAGGGCTTTGAGCCTCATCCCTCTCACAATCTTTTGGTGTGCTTGGAAAGAAAGAAATAAGAGAGCCTTCAAAGATTCAACTACTTTGCTTCAGACTTGCAAAGACCAATGGATTACAGCTGTCTCCAGCAGGTTTAGTGGGAAATTTGTTAATGATCATCACGAAATCCTTGATGTTTGCGACACTCTTCAAAGTGGTTGATGTCTTGCACCACGGGCTGGCATCCCCTTGATGCCTTGCTAATATATTCTCTTTGCTGATCAAAAAAATTCAATAAATAATTATTTAAAAAATTAGATTGGGGAATAAAAATTGTTTTCCACAATTAAAGAGGCCTTTGAATTTTATTTTAACTACAAACATATAAAACTAGCATTATCCTTTTTGGTTTTGAAGGCGGGAAGGCTGACGAGATACACAACTTAAAAACAAAAAGTTATACCTCCCATTACATCTTTCATAGGCATACCAGTCCACAGACATGCACTCCTCCCTAAAGGTGTGCCTACGACGACAATCCCATCGATTTCTAGCCAAATCTCTACAGACCAAAATTAGGGATTAGTGTGGGTTGTATTCATGTTCATCTCCCTGATCATATACATCATTCATAAGAAATATATTAAAGAAATTAGGGATTTTATATTAGTTTTAATATTTATTTCAGTAACTTTTAAGTATTTTGTGTATATTTTGTAATTTTTCATTGTTTTGGGGCTATTTTTTAATTTCTTATAGTTCTATCTCCATTGTTTCTTGGTTGCTTATAAATAAAGGCTTATGATGTAAGGTCCAGGGGCTTCTGATGATTCATTGAATCTTGCATTGTTCTGCATCTAGAAGTTTCTCCTCTCCTCCCTTCTTCCTTCTTCTTCTCTTCTTCTCCCTCTATTTCTCTCTCACTCTATTTCTCCACTGTTAAGCTCAACTTCCAAATCTTATATCCCAAGCAATGTTTTAAAAAGTGAAAGGCATAAGGCGAGGCGTTTCTACCATTAAGAGGCTAGGTGTAAGTCTTAAGGCATTGAGACCTAAACCTTTTAAGAATTTTATTTTTAGATAAAAATATGTAAATAAATTACATATTTAAAATTTTAAAAAAATCACAAATACAATGAAAAAAAAAAACAGATATAACATGTAAACTACTTGTTTACCATTCAAAATTTGCTAACTTGAATTCATTACGTATATTATGACGAGATATCTATAACATCACAAACTTAAAATTATTTTCCAGATCTAAAATACAACTCTCAACTATTTTGGAAAGGGTGAGGTTCAAGAGTTTCATAAATCAATTCATATTACGACATTACTTTTATATAAAAATGTAGTTAAAATTTTATAGCCAAATCTAAATTGATAGTCACACCCAAAATTTGTAAGCCTAAACTAAGAAGGCACAAAAGGCGTGCCTTTAATACAAATGCGTAAGCCTCAGCATCTAATACATTAGCCTTTTTGCGATTTGGTACTGTCGATTGAGCCTCTAGGCAACTTAGGCATGCCTTGCCTAGAGGCAAGCCTCAACCTCTTGAGCCTCTTAAAACATTGATCCCAACCAAGACTTGAGCCATGACAAACTGCCTAAAGCTCTATGGTCATGACTAAAAATTTCCCAATGATGTAAGTAGAACCAAAGATCCACTTCCCTTCTCCATCCCTTTGCAACAACCCAGCCCCAATTGCACCTAGATTACCTTTAGAAATAGTGTCTATTTCAACTTAATCCAATGGTGCCATTGAAAACACCATTTGACACAAAGGATCTCACAAACCCTCACACTTCTAACTTGTTCGGTATCGTTGTAGTTTACTGTTTTCTCTGCACAGTGAAGAAACAGATTATAAAACGCGTTCATTTATGTTGCTAATATTCTGTTTTAATTATCAGTTTTCAGTTCGCAAAAAAAACTAAAAACAAAATTTTTACAGTTTTCAACTATTTTGGCAACCTGTTGCCAAAAATTTTAATATCTAGAAATAGTTCTTTCAGATTAAATCATTCATTTTATACCCTTCTAAATTAAAATTAAAAAAAAATGATCATATGAATTTAAACATAATTAAAATAAAAGTATACATAAATTTCAAAAAATAATAATAAAGTCAATTACAAAATATTTCTACTATTTTTCAATAGTCACATCCAATAAAATTTTTATTGTAAATTAAATTTTGTAAGTATAACAATTAAGTAAAATAATTATAACAATTTTTATTTTTATTATTGTATTTTTTTAATGTGTATTATTTTTCCATTTTATTATTTTAATCATATTGCTATAATATTATTTGATTTAAAAATTAAAATGAACATTTTAATTAAATTTTAAATTTGTTTTAATTTTATAAATATCAACCAAACAAGTCACTGAATTTTGGTTTTTGGTTTCTATTTCTGGTTTTTGGTTTTCATTTCTATAATTTTAGACAATGATACCAAATGGCCCCTTATTAATTTCTCTGAACTAGTTTCCAAATGATGCTCTATCAAAGGTCTAGCTCTATCAATAATGTACAGACACGTTATTAATCTTCAAATATGCTATCCTGCAATTCAAGCTAATACAATGCTTTCCTAGTAAATCTTCCACTCAAATTTCACATGCATGCACCAGTCATGCCTCTCAAGAAGAACTCTCCAGGTTCATTCATTTCATTTTTTTACACCCTATTGTGTGGATATATTTCCTTCAATCTGTGCGTCCTAAATAATCAAGCACTAAAACGTTAGTAATGAGCAATTGCTCCTAAGCATCACTTAGGTTGATTTTTGCCCTGATTTAGGATGATCGACTTCTTGAAAGTAAAAGTTGGGTGCCACACTTCTTTACGAGCATTTAAAACTGAATCTTTTAAAAGATAAAGCTGAATTCTTGTTGGACAGATTATTCTACTTCATGAGAGTGATTAACGGTAACGTTGCTCCTTTTGTGACTATTGGTCACATGTTCGAGTCCGAGGAAGCACTCTTTCTGCATAAAAAGCAAGGATAAGGTTGCCTGTGACGCTCTCCTTACCCTCACAAAGCGGGGAAGCCTTATGGCCCGAGTACGCCCTTTAGTGCTAGGTTTCCTCCACTGCACAACCATGGGGATCTTAAAAGTTTCAGCCAGTATATAACTTTTCTATCAAACACTTAAGATCACCTTTTTCCTTTTCAAGAACTCTTTTACAGGAGGCCACACAAATAACTTAGCTTCTTTTCATCAGCCACACAGAACCAAACTAAGCCATAGCCATCAATCATAGGCTACTTCCTCATTTAGAAAAACCTTAGTTATTTCCTAAATTTTACATATTTTATTTAGATAATAGGAGAAAATCTATGAAGGGAAAAAAAGGGAAAGGGTATAAGAGCAAAAGGAACAGAAGCCCTAAAACACAAATACAACATATTTAAGATCATTTCTTTACAAAAACTCTCTTAAAGCTACTCCATGATAAGTAAAGGAATTCTTTTATTCAATTCCGTCTGCCATTTTCTCAAATTTACAATTTTACATCTATTACTTACAAAATTCCACTAGTCAATTTACCTTAAAACCTTTTGAATATACAGAATTTATTCAAAATTTTTGCTGGACATTTCCCCTTTGTAACAACTACAACCACATAATTAACAAATAGTATCCAAGAATGAGAATCAAGATCATTTACTTCCGCACTGTCCTGTAGCTTTCTGCTCATGGAACAAACTGTTTGGTTTGTTGCAAGTGTTGGGTTTGTACTCATTCTTCGGAACCCTCTTTTATGTTCACTGATTTTAGAGGCTTTGGAAGGCATAAGAAGGTCAGAGTTTTGTGGCCCTGGACCGCTTTTTCAGTTATTTTGGTTCTTTGGACGGAGTGGAATATTTTTCAAGATCATGATTCATCTGCAGACTTAATTTGGGGCAAGATTTTTTCCCTGCCCATGTGTGTGTTTATAACCAGGTTCCTTGGCGATACAGATTTTCTGATATATAGCGCTAGGCAATAATGGCTTATATTTGAGGTTTCTTAATGTACTAACTTCTAGATATTTCTCCTTTGTTTTTTGAAGTTATTCATCCTCTTTGTACATTTTTTGCTCTCAATATAAAATGAATTTCTTTTTCTATAGCCCAAGAAAAAAAAAATTTGGATGCAAGATGAACCACAGGACCTTATCCTGTATGCAGAGGAAATCAATTTATCCATAGTTACAGAAAAAGGGTGGTGGGCTTTATTAATCCCTAGTCCAAGCCTACCATGCTTGGAAATCAAACTTCTTTGGCTGTTTACAATAGTAAAAACACTGTCACATCTATACCCCAACAGTCATTGCACTCATTTATTACTCAATGGAAGAGCTTGCTAGCCCATAATGACTGATACAAATGCCAGACAATTATAATTGTAAAAAATAAAGACAAGGCATCAATGTGAAACAAGGTTATCAAATGGCTTAAAATAAAATGCATTATATTTATCAAAAATAACTCTGCCAGTGATGCACTCAATATCCTAGATCTTTTCACACACAGCTAGTTTCAAGCCTAGATAAAGGAGCAGGGTTGTGTAAGGTAGTCGATAGCCAACGTAAAACTTGTCAAAGATATCTATGACATGAATCCTTAATGATTATGTGTTGAGGCATCCACTACAGGTGACATGTTGCACTCATGCCACCCAGGTGTAGCGAGAAATGGACAAGGGTGGGTTAGGTTGTCACCTTAAAGCAATGCGCCAGGTTAGCACCTGGGAATGCTGTCAAATATGTGAGGGTCCCCACATCATTCTGGACATGGGTGAGTAAAGAAGCTAGTTTGGGAGACTATAGATTAGCAACTAGGAAAATGGGGGCATTTTCAAGTAAAAGCATGAACATAGTTGACTCAATGATTAGAAGAAAAATTAACGTAATCTACCTTCAAAACTAAGTGGATAGGGAAGAAAGCTAGAGAAATTGAAAAATCAAGATTCATACATTGGCACATGGATAAAGAAAAACATAAGAATGGGAAAAAACTCGTTGTAGACAAAGACCTAAAAGATAGTGTTCTAGATGTTAAAAGAGTAAAGGGATAAAATCATAAATATCAAGGTGGTATGAGATAATAAATGTCATTAGTGCTTACACTCCTCAAATAAGCTTTGCAAAAAAACCTTAAAAGACAATTTTGGGAACATATAGATAATACAAGGGCTATTAGGGATTAAGAATATATATATATAGGAACTACTCTGAGTGGACACATTATAAAGATTATGAGAGGATACCTAGAGGACATGGGAAACAAAAATGAGTCCAAAGATATGATCTTTTAGACTTCGCCAAATCATAAAATCATATTACAATGAATACATGCTTTAAGATGAGAGAACACTTAATAACAGAATTGTATGGTACACTAATTTATTTAACACTATTATAAAAACTAAGGAAATGCCAGATGAAAGAGGAAAGCACTCTAATACCTATATATAAAAAATAAAGAGGATATTCAAAATTGTAATAATTATCGTGGAATTAAACTTATGATTCAAACAATGAAATTGTTGAAAAAGGTAAATGAATGAAGACTTAAAGTTTGAAATAAGGAGAAAATCAATTTGGTTGCATGCCTAAGAGAACGACTACAGCAATTATATATCTTTTAAGAAGATTAATGGAAAAGTTTAGGGAAAAGAAGATGGAAATGCATATGGTTTGTGTTGACTCAAAGAAAGCTTGTAATAGGATACATTCTTTTTTTTTGGATAAGTAATAAGTTTATTGATATCAAAATGAACACCAAATACAAAAGGAGTGTACATGGGGTAAACAAATCAAAAAAAGAAATTACAAGAATCTAGTAACTCAAAAACAGAAGAAAATGATTGGTTTCGCAAAGCAGCCAACCAATCCATCAAAGTTGTAAAGAAAAATAGCTTCAGGTCTGAAATGGATCTTTCCTCATCTTCAAAACACCTACTATTTCTCTCCCTCCAAAGACACCACATTAAACAATGAGGAACTATCAACCAAATAAGCCCATTTCGATAACAACCAAATCTGCCTTGCCAACATGCTAGAAGTCCCACTACAGATTGTGGCATAACCCAGCTCACTCCAAACAAATCCAACACCATAACCCACAAGTCCATTGCAACCGGACAATGAATAAAAAGATGATCAACCGTCTCATTATTACACTTGCACACGTAGCACCAATCCAATATCCAAACCTTTCTTTTTCGTAAATTGTCAATCATTAAGCATTTCCCTAAAGCAGAAGTCCAAACAAAAAAAGCTACTCTAGATTGAATTTTCTGTTTCCAAATACTTTTTTCCAAGGAAAGCCACAATCTTGGGAGCCCATTAAAATACCATAATAACCTTTAACCAAGAAGCCCTTCTCTCTATCAGATTTCCAGCACATCTTATCCTCACCGAACCCCTTCACCGATGCACCATATATGGTATCCATAAAACCAGTTAAGGCTTCTAATTCCCAAAGATGCATACCCCTAAAGAAACTTACATCCCAAAACAAGACTCCATTATCAAACTTCATAAGCTCAGCCACGCTAGCTTTTTTATCTCAGCAAAATCTATACAAATCAGGATAGCTGATTGCAAGAGACGTCTAACCACACCAATGGTCTTGCCAAAACTTCACCTTAGACCCATTTCCAATATCATATAGAACGTGGCCAGAAAAAGAAGGCCATCCCCGACTAATATTTTTCCACAAGCCAACACCATGTAGACCATTAACAGGCCTAGTACACCAACCACCCCATTCACAACCATATTTCACCTCTATCACTTGCCTCCAAAAAGCAGCCTTCTCCATCCCAAATCTCCATAACCACTTCCCAAGCAAAGCTTCATTAAACTGTCTTACCTTATCCCCACACCACCCGAAGAAATGGGAGAGCAAACAATATCCCATTTAACGAAATGGAATTTTGGTTCATCACCAATGCCACCCCATAAAAAATTCCTTTGAAGTTTCTCAATACGATTAGCCACAGCAGCAAGAATAGGAAATAAAGATAGAAAGTAAGTGGGTAAATTAGATAGAGTGCTTTTAATTGAAGTGACTCTACCACCCTTAGATAAGTACAAAAGTTTCCACCCAGCTAACTTTGTTCTATCTTCTCCAAAATTGGGTTCCATATTGTCTTATCCTTGCTCCCAAAGGAAGACCCAAATATTTCATAGGAAGATTACCTTGTTTACAGCCAAGGACGTGCAAGAATAAGTCAAAATTAAACACCGTACCAGCAGGAACCAACTCTGACTTGCCCAAATTTATCTTTAAACCAGAGACCGCCTCAAACCACATAAGTATCGCACGGAGAAACAAAATCTGGTCCAGATCATTGTCACAAAAAATTAGAGTATCGTCTGCAAAGAGAAGATGAGACACCACCAAAGCTCTTCCCTCTATATGCCCCACACCAAAGCCTGACATGTGACCTTCATGGAAAGCTTTATCCAACATTCTCCCCAGGGCTTCCATAACCAAGACAAACAACAAAGGAGACAATGGGTCACCTTGCCTTAACCCCCTAGAGCTCTCAAAAAACCCACAAGGAGTGCCATTTATCAGAATGGAGAAACGAACTGTAGATATACAAAAGAAAATCCACCGCCTCCATTTGGCAGAGAACCCACCCCGTTCTAGTAACTTCATAAGAAAACCCCAATTTACATGATCAAAAGCCTTCTCAACATCTAATTTGCAAAGTAGCCCTGGCACCCCAGATTTCAATCTACTATCAAGGCATTCATTAGCAATAAGTACAGGGTCAAGAATCTGCCTGTTCCTCACAAAAGCATTCTGTGAAGTTGAAATTATATCTTCCATAACTGTGCGAAGTCTGATGGCTACGACCTTAGCAATGATCTTATAAACCCCCCCAACAAGACTAATAGGGCGAAAATCCTTTACTTCAATTGCTTCCTTTTTTTAGGAATGAGAGTGATGAAAGTAGCATTTAGGCTTTCCTCAAACTGGCCTTTGGCGAAAAAATGATGGAACACAGCCATAAGGTCAGGTTTGAGAATCCCCCAGCAAGGAGGTATACTGATGTCATCAAGGATAATAATTATAGGGCAATGACTAGCATTGGGATTTCAGGTGGAGAATGCAGGGAATTTCCAATCATAATTGGTGCACAATAAAGATCAGCTTTAAGCCCTTATTTTTTTGCACTAATAATGGATGAACTTACTAGTAGTATCCAAAATAAGGTTCCATGGAATATACTATTCGCAAATAAAATTGTTTTCATTGATGACACTAGGGGTGGAATAGAATCTATAAGCTTTAGGATAAATAGAAACAAGACAAAACATACGAAATGTAGTTTCAATTGTAGAAGGAATATTGGAGAAAAGATTAAAATTGATGGTCAAGAAATTAATAGCACTACTAGAATTCAATACCTTGGATATATTATGCAAGTGGAAGAGATTGAAGATGTTACATGGAGTTAAAAGCAAGGTGGGTAAAATGGAGAAGTGCTTTGGGTGTGTCGCGTGATCGTAGAATATCCTTAATATCAAAACAAAAGTTTTATAGGATGGCTATAAGACTAGCTATGCTATACAAATCATATTGGGCAACTAAGAAAAAACATGTCTGAAAAGTAAAGTTTCCAAAATGAGAATGCTAAGGTGGATGAGTGGTATAACATAAAAGATAAATTAAGCAATGAACATATTCTCAATAAGTTAGACATAGCACCTGCAGAAGCAAAGATAAGAGAGGGTGGCTCACATTGTTTGGGCATTTGCAACATAGGACAAATAGTACACAAATGAGAAGTGAGCTAGTTATAGTCAGAGACAATAAAGGGGCTAAGAATAGACCTAATATAACTTAGAATGAGTTATTAAGCATAAAATAGAACTTAAATTGTCAAAGGAAACTGATCATGATCGTGTAAATTGGTAGAAAAGAATTCATGTAGCCGGCCCCATCTAGTGGGACTTAAGGCTTGGTTTGTCTTGTGCTGCTTTGTTGTTGTGTATAGTTATCAAAAATACAAATGCGAATAATCATATGCATCAATGAACCCTCTGAGCTTTTTTAACTAACAAGCAACCCCAAAAAAAGACAAATAATACAAAAAGATACCAAAAAAGGCAAGCTAGAATTAAATTCATTCATCCCCCAATATGAAATAAGCAACCCTCCGACCTCCTAGAGACTCTCTTAGCTATTGGGTCCCAAAAGGAAATAGCCATAGGATTGCCAACTAGGGAACAGTTTTTTTTCTTTTCTTTGATAAACGAAGAAATGTATTAAAAGAGAGAGCAATTTACATCAAAAATTTAGAAAGAGAATGGACAAAAAAAAAAGGAAAAGAAAAAAGAAAAGATGAGGAGAATAAGAAATCCTCCCTTTACATCAATAAAAACTAGTTACAAAGAATGCAACCTAAACAAAGAACTAAACTCAATGTAACAAGGCCAACCAATCCTGCTGCAAGTCTTCCAAAGAAACATGATGAAAAAAACCATTCCTTTCCAACCAAACACACCAAATAATAGCCATAACGATGCAACTCCATAGAACTTTCCTATCCTTTCCTTTGTCAAAACCCCTAAAAAGTTATGGTATAAAAGGCCTTCAAAGTGTATGGACAGACCCAATTTTCACCTCCAAATAACTTGTTCCAAATAGCCAACATGAAAGGGCAATGAAGAAAGATGTGCACAAAGCTCTTCGCTCCTCATGCAAAGGACACAAATGTCTAGGGACAAGGCCTTGTTAGGTTTTCTCTTCTGAAGCAAATCATTGCTATTAATTTTTTCAAGTATTGCAGTCCAAATGAAAGATTTTACTTTTAAGAGAGCTTCAGATTCCAAATCAAAGGATACGAAGCAGAAAGATCCGCAGTAGAATCACAATTCAAGTAGGTGAAAATGATTTACAAGAGGACTCCCCAGAAGGATCTAAACTCCAAACCCTATTATCACTCCTAAAATGAACATAAAAAGAATCGACCAACCAAGTCAAAAGAACCATCTCATTAATCTCTTTCTAATTTAGATTTATCCCAAAATAGAAGTTCCATGAGTGCCCATCTTCTTGCAAAAGAAGAAAAGCAGAAAGCGTGGAGTCATGAAGATTTGCTAAACGAAAAAGACACAGGAAAGTACTAGCCAAAGGCATCTCCCCCACCCAATGATCCCGCCAAAAGCGAATACGCTCCCCATTATCCACTGTGTAGTGCACTTCAGGAAGGAAACAATCATAAATCTCATATACAAACTTCCAAGGACTTGAATAAGTAATGTTAATTCCAACTTTAGCATCCCACCCATTTTGTAGTCTTCCAAATTTAATGTGAATTATCTCATGCCAATGAGAATTAGGTTCTAAAGGGAAGTGCCATAATCATTTCCCCACCAAAGAGATATTTTTGGACACCAAGTTACCAGGATCCAAGTCTCCCTCCCTTTTAGGCCTGCAAACAATCTTCCAAACTACAAGATGATCTCTACTACCCTCTCCCCCACTAGGCCATAAGAAATCCCTCATTAATTTCTCAAGCCTATTAGTTAATCTCACAAGGATTCTAAAAATAGAAAGGTAATATAGTACACAGACAAGCATGGATAAGGGTAATATGACCCCCTAAAGTGAATAACACTCCTTTCGACCCATCCAGTCTCCTGGCCACTTTCTCTCAAAATCAAGGTTCTAGAAAGAGTCTGCATTGGGATTACCACCAAAGGGGACAGCTAAATAAGTTATAGGCCAAGTCAAAACTGCATAACCAGCTAGCCTAGCAAAAGAATCCACATTAATACCCAGACTCACCACAACACTATTAGAGAAGTTAATTTTCAGCTCGGACACTTTCTCAAACACCAGTAAGATAGTCAACAAATTAGAGAAGCAGCTTATGTTATCTGATAGGAAAAGAGTAGTATCATATATGAACTGAAGATGAGAAATTATGCAGTTCTCATAACCTACCTCAATCCCCTCCACCGATCCTCTATCTACCCCTATATCAATCATCCTACTCAAGACATCAACCACAATAGTAAAGCGAAAGGGAGAAAGGGGATCTCCCTGCCTTAGACCCCTGGACGCATGAAACCAAGACTTGGCCTCGCCATTTACTAAGACAAAAAAACCACATAAGTAAGACACCCTTTAATCCATTTCCTCTACCTCAAGCCAAAACCTTTTCTAGCCATAATCTTATCCAAGAAGCTCCTTTTCTAGCCATAATCTTATTCAAGAAGCTACAGCTCACAATATCATAAGCTTTCTCAAAACCCAATTTAAACACAATACCCCTCTTATTCCTATGGTATCTTCAACCACCTCATTAGCTATCAAGGCAGCATCTAGGATCTATCTATTACTTATAAAAGCACTTTGGCTAAGAGAGATAGTGTCCTTTAGAACAATAGCCAACCTCTTAGATAACACCCAGCCAAAATCTTATAGACACCAGTTACCAAGCTAATAGGTCTAAAGTCCTTGATTTTAACTGTACCATCTTTTTTGGGGACCAAGGTAATAAAAGTGGAATTCAAACTCCTCCCCAGCACTCCATTGTGAAAGAATTCAAGAAAAACTTTGAGGAGGTCTCCCTTCAAAGTCTCCCAACTATCTTGAAAGAAAGGCATAGTAAAACCATTTGGCCCAAGAACCTTTTCTCTATCCATCTCAAAAATCGAGCTTTTAATCTCCTCTTTTTTTCAAAAGGTCTCTCTAGCCAAGCAGCTTTATTAGTTGATATAGGAACCAATCCAGCCCATCAATCATAACTCTACCCTCATCCTCCTCTAAAAAGAGATTCTTGTAAAATTCAGTAATCAGGCCCAAGAGGCGGTTAAACACCCAAGGGGAAAATATGAAAACTAGAATCAACAATAATACCAACAATCTCACTTTTTATTTGACAGCATTTTTGTTATTTTGTCACCCATGCCTCTTCACCTCAATTTTATGTTAATGATCTTCTCAACCATGCGTGCTGCACATATATTTTCATATTTAATATTCATAAAGCAGCAATCTGGCAATCAACAAACCAATAAATATTGAATGCAAAACATGAACTTCAATAACCCTTGCACTTTTTCTCACCACTTTTTGTTGTGTTTTTTCCCACAGGCTAAAGTAGGGGATAGTTATGAGTGTATGACTAAGCTCTGATAACCCATGCTTGGTGTTGCCAACACGAGGGATTGGATCAGCTAAGAGGGCATCCTTATTCCCTGCACATTGGCTAGAGCTGGCCACTGGCCTGTGTAAGGTATTTTGTAGGTATAAATAAAACCAAAGAAAATAAATAATTCAGTACTGAAAATTGGAAAAAAACAGACTAATAGTTTAAATCATCTATATAAGCAACCCAAAACATGGAAGACGCAAGCCAAAGGTGCACTCTGTTAAAATACATTATGATTTAGCAGATCATATTAGAGAGAGAAAGAAGCATTATAATGCAACCAGTCAACATCAAAATGCATATGCATGCACATAAAGATAAGCACACGCACACACCTTGCACACTTAAAAGGCTTTTGCATACTTCAACAGGAAGATCTTCACACACGATCAAAACACAATTGCACAGGACATACCTGCCAGAACCACAATATCTGTGGATCAGTTTTCTTGTAGCCATTGTACTCAGTATGAGCCTTCCAATCCTTCACATTAATTTCACTTTCACTTCCATACAGCATTGAATCAAGATCTTCAAGCTCTAAGCTTTGGAAAAAGAACCTCTGGAGCCTTGAGTTACATAAAATATCAGCAAAACCATGTGCAAAATGACACACCTGTTCTGTGGTAGATGTGACAAAGCGATGCTGAATAAGAAGATCAACATATTCCTTTCGGTTCCTGCTATTTACGCTCATGTTTTTCCCTCCTGGACAAAGTTCCACAATTTTCCTGGATCCTAACTCCTCAACCTCTGTAACAAATGTTAGTCCTAACTCATCTGAATCTATGAACTCAGTGTCCATCTCCAAAATTTTCTTGCAACTACTGTATAATTCTGGATCTGCATCCTGTATGTCCTCCAAATAAACATAGCTTCCACGCAGTTGCAGGAAAAACACACGATCAAAGACTACACCCACTTGCACTTTATGCATCAAGGCTAAAGCAATCACACGACCTGAAAAGTTGAAATACTCGAGGTGCAAGGGATCCACTTTAGATGCTGCAACAAGCATAGAAGCAATTAGCTAAAACTGTGTAGATCCAATTCCTTCCATCAGTTGTTACGTGTCATATGTGAATCATGTCATTTTGAACATTCAAAGTACAATGCAGCTATATCATCACCATTACTATTG
The DNA here is from genome assembly GCF_029873635.1 of Malania oleifera. Taxonomy (NCBI): domain Eukaryota; kingdom Viridiplantae; phylum Streptophyta; class Magnoliopsida; order Santalales; family Ximeniaceae; genus Malania; species Malania oleifera. The sequence continues at coordinate 3,104,683 of NC_080420.1, forward strand.
TCATCAATGACCATAATTGGATTTTTGGGACTGAAAAATATTTAACAACTAAGTTCAAATTTCAAATATTTATATAAAAAAAATGATAATTAAAGTCCAGCAATAGCGTCCTTATGCATGAACTGACAATAATGGCCATGCTTACAAGACATATTGAAAGGGAGGTGATCTTTCTGCTTACAGAGGGAGGATACAATTGAACTGATGATAGTGACATAGTCCTCTGCTCAAATGGTGGTTTAAGGGCTGCTTTACCATTATAAGGAAGGATGGTTTCAATGTCTTGTTTGTGCATGAATGACGGTGAAAGAGTGGATCATTTTTTTTACTTACCATACTTTTACTGGAGAGTTGTGGGAAAAAGGTATTCTGTTTGGTGTGAAGTGGATTCTGCCAAGCACAACATTGGAATGTATTGTTCACACAGGAAATTGCCTAGAGGAGTGAGATGGCTTTACAAGTTGTTACTTTTCACTTGATGTCCTTTGCCATGAATGCAATAATTATATTTTCAATAACAAGCCATTCCCTTTGAATTGATTCACCTCACTGTTCCTGTTTAATTGATTCACCTTCTATTTGTCTTCCTGTGGGTAGAGTTCTTGGAATTCCTCAATGTTCTATTTTGGAAGCTTTTCACTTTTTTCTGGTGTTGTTGGCGGCAGTGACCTTTTTTTTCTTTTTTCTGGCTGTGTGATGTTTTGAGCTCATGCCAAGTACAAAGATTATGCCCTTTTATACGCTCTTTGAAAACAAGAAGCATTAAGTCCTGTTAGTTGAGATCTGCTATTTGAGTCCTCCTGTCATTCTGCATGATCCCCGGCAACATCCTCAAAAGTTAAAATTAAGTCCTTTCTTACAATACCAGTCCAAGTAACTTACGTCTACCTGCCTTCCACCTATGACATCTAACATCATCTAAATCAGTCTTTCTCCCTGCAGCGTTATTTGGTGAGCACTGCAGGTGCCTCCAAATGATTTCAACTGTCTTTTCCTCATCTCTTAGCACAAACGCATTCATTACTTTATCACGTAAGTTATACAGCTAGTCCATCTTAACATTCTCATTCAGGGACATTACCTGATTGGATGTGCTGTTTTGCCTGCTCTTTATAATTTATTGCTAACCAATGAAAAATTCCCACACTTTGGATTCAATGCCCTCTCTTCAAATATTAGACCTCTTATGGGTATCTATCTCATCTAGAGGCCACCTTCTATCTAGCCCCCCCCCCCCCCCTTCCCCACTCATGTTAGTGGGAACAGCAACACATTTGACAACAGTGATTATTTTATTTTGTATTTCTCCCCAAAAGGAATTGTCTTTGATGTGATGGCCAAATGCAGTGTCATTGAGATAAAATATGGGCTTGTTTGGCATTGTTGTTGTTTTCTATTTTTCATATCTGTTTCTCCACAGTGAAGAAAAATATTATAAAAACATATTTGTTTATGTTGTCATTTTTCTGTTTTTGTTGCCAGTTTTCAGTTGTTTTGGCAACCTGTTGCAAAAAATTTTAATATCCAAAAATTATTTTTTTGGATTAAATTATTCATTTCATACACTTCTAAATTAAAATCAAAATTTAATGATCATTAGAATTTAAATATAATTAAAATTAAAATATACTTAAATTTCAAAAAAATAATAATAAATCCAATTACAAAATACTTTCATTATTTCCCAATTGTCATGTCCAATTAAAAGTAAAATTTGAAAGTAGAACAATTAAGTAAAATAATTATAATAAATTTTATTTTATTATAATAATATTTTTAATGTGCAAAATTTGTAATTTTATTATTTTAATCATATTTTTATAATATTATTTTATTTAAAGATGACAATGAGCATTTTTTTAATTAAGTTTTAATTTGTATTAGTTTTATAATTGTTAACCAAACAGTTGTTAGTTTCTAGTTTTTAGTTTTTGTTTCTAATTTTTTATTTTCGTTTCTGGTTTTCGTTCCTTTAATTTTTTACAGTGATACCAAACGGACCCTAAAGAAAACATGAATAATGGCACAACCGAATGTCTAACTTGATTAAGAATGAGCTGCCTTTCAAGCTATGGAATGGACAAATGAAGGTTCCATTACAAGGATCACCTGAGAAAGAGATCATAAATTGATTGATTTATCTAGAATGAGATAGCTTCTTGTGGAAATAATTCTCATTAATTGTAACATAGGTACAGGTCTGTATAAATAGACATACAGCAAAAGAACATAAGGAAAGAACCAAACATGCTAACTTCAAAGGAAACTAAATATTCTAGGATATTCACACATTTACAGCCGAGATTCTCTTAGAAAAATAGGAAAGTTGACTAAACAGATTTGAAACTTTCCAACACTCCCCCTCAAGTTGGCTTGAAGATATCTTCCATGGCCAACTTGCCAATGAAGTAATCAAATTGTTTCTTCGACAGCCCCTTTGTTAGTATGTCTGCTACTTGCTCAGTTGTCGAGATATATGGCAAACAGATTACTCCCTCATCTATTTTCTCCTTGATAAAATGCTTGTCTACCTCCACATGTTTAGTTCTATCATGAAAAACTGGATTGTGAGCGAAAGCCCTTGCAGCTTTATTGTCACAATACAGTTTCATTGTTAGTATGTCTGCTACTTGCTCAGTTGTCGAGATATATGGCAAACAGATTACTCCCTCATCTATTTTCTCCTTGATAAAATGCTTGTCTACCTCCACATGTTTAGTTCTATCATGAAAAACTGGATTGTGAGCGAAAGCCCTTGCAGCTTATTGTCACAATACAGTTTCATTGGTAGTGAATTAGTAATCTTTAATTCTTCCAGCAACCTTTTGATCCATAGTGCTTCACAAATTCCATAAGCAACAGCCCTAAATTCCGCCTCTGCACTACTCCTTGCCACCACATTTTGTTTCTTGCTGCGTCATGTTACTAGGTTTCCTCCAACAAAGGTGTAATAGCCAGAAGTTGATCTTCTATTAGTGATACTTCCAGCCCAATCTACATCAGTGTATACTTCAACCTGTAAATTCTCATGTCCTCCAAATAATAAACCTTTACCTGGAGTCCCTTTTATGTACCTTAGAATCCTGTACACAGCATCAATATGCTCGGGTACTGGTGAGTGCATAAATTGACTTACCACGCTTGTGGCAAAGGCTATGTCAGAATGTGTATAAGAGAGATAAAGGAGTTTCCCCACCAATCTTTGGTATTGCTCTCTGTTGATCACTTCTTCAGCCTTAGCTAGTTGGAGTTTTATGCTCCGCTCTATAGGTGTTTTAGCTGCTTTGCACCCTAGCAAACCTATTTCTCCAAGTAAATCAAACATATACTTGCATTGGGAAACAAAAATTCCTTTCTTTGACCTTGCAAATTCCATACCAAGAAAATACTTCAAGTTCCCCAAGTCTTTGATCTCAAATTCCTGAGCAAGGATCTTCTTTAACCTCTCTAGATCATTGCTATCATCACCTGTCAGAATTATATCATCTACATAGACAATAAGGATAGTCATTTTAGCTTCACTCGTGTGTCTATAGAACGTAGTATGATCGGTTTGAACTTGGTTGTATCCATGACTCTTTACTGCCTTCCCAAAGCGTTCAAACCAAGCCCTAGGAGATTGTTTGAGTTCATACAATGATTTCCTCAATCTGCACACCTTGCCTTTGCCACCTTTCCCTTCAAATCCTAGCAGTCAATCCATAAAGACTTCCTCCTCTAAGTCTCCATTTAAGAAGGCATTCTTCACATCTAATTGATATAAGGGTCAGTTAGAGTGAACTGCTAGAGAGAGGAACACACGAATTAAGTTCATCTTAGCTACAGCAGCAAATGTTTTCTGGTAGTCAATTCCATATGTTTGAGTGAACCCCTTCGCCACAGGTCTTGCTTTGCACCTTTCTATACTCCCATCAGCCTTGAATATTACTGTAAATACCCATTTATAGCCAATAGTCTTCTTCCCCTCCGGTAGGTCACCAATTTCTCAAGTGCCGTTAGCAATTAGTGCATCCATCTCTTCTTGAACAGCCAATCTCCATTTCGGGTGATCTAGTGCTTCCTGAATGGTTCTTGGAATAAACAGATGAGAAACATTTGAAGTAAACACCTTAGGAGAATCAGAGAGTCTATGATAGGACAGATGGCTGGAAATAGGATGTGTGATACAAGTTCTAACTCTTTTCCTAAGGGAAACGGGCAGGTCAAGATTAGAAGAATTATCAAAACAAGGATATAAAGAAGAAAAAGTACCTGGAGTATGTGAAGGAGGACCAACTTGTATAGGTGATGATGATTGGCCTTGCTTTGGATTTGAAGAAAGAGCTTTATTATTCTGATGATTTCTTCTTCTAGTATAAACACAGCTCAAATGAGGGAATATTTCATAGTGCTTCTCCCCCTACTTGTGAATTAGGTATGCCTTGTATAGGTAGACTAGGATTTCCATTGTTTTCGCCAGTTAAAGTATCGGTTTCCTGACCCTTTAAAGAGTGGATGTCAATGTCAAGGAAAACATTTGGAAGTGGCTTAGAGGTTTGCCAGAACTTATCTTCAGTTTCCTTTTTCTCCCCCTGAAGATAGTTATGGCCAAAAAAGGGATGGTTTTCAATAAAAACAACATCCATACTGATATGAATTTTTTTAGTCAAAGGGTTAAAACATTTGTACCTTTTTTATTAGGAACATATCCAAGGAAAACACATTTTTCTGCCCTAGGATCAAGCTTGGATCGAAGATTGGTAGGTATATGAACAAAACAATGCATACAAACACTTTTAGTGGCAAGTTTGATGTTATCCGACATGTAGGAAACAGTTTTTTTAGGCAATCTAAGGGAGTGATGTATTTTAGCCCTCGAGTAGGCATCCTATTAATAAGATAAAATGCAGTTAAAATAGCATCACCCCATAAATATTTAGGAACTTGCATTGAAAACATTAGGGTCGTGCAACCTCTAACAAATGGTGATTTTTTCTCTCAGCAATGCCATTTTGTTGTAGGGTGTCACGACAAGTAGATTGATGTTGAATCCCCTCTGTTGAAAGAAACGTTCCTAAACATTTGTTAAAATATTAAATACCATTATCAGTTCTAAAGATACTGATTTTCGTTTGGAACTGGGTTTCAACCATATTATAAAAATCCTAAAAAAAAATTTCAACCTCAAATTTGTCACTCAATAAGTACACCCAACACATACGTGTATATGATCATCAATAAACATAACAAACCATTTCTCACCAGAAGTAACAATGATTTTTGAGGGACCCCAAACATCACCATAAATTAAATAAAAAGGTTTGGAAGAATGATAAGCTTTTCATTGATAGGTGCTTCGGTGACTTTTGGATATGAGGCAAACATCACAATGAAGAGAATTGCAATCCAGTTTTTTAAATAAGCTAGGAAACAAATGTCTTAAATAGAGAAAACTAGGATGTCCTAGTCTAAGATGCCAAAGCATTATTTGTTCATGCACAGAAACAGAAATAGTACTACTACTCAAACCCTGAGCTTGTTTATTGTTGAATAAAGTCTCATCAAAGTGGTAGAGTCCATCAATCATCCTAACACTGCCAATCATCCTCCCTGAGAGTTGGTCCTGAAATTCACAATGGGAATCAAAGAAAATGACACAACAATCAGAATCCCGTGAGAGTTTACCAACAGACAGCAGGTTACAAGCAAGTTTAGGTACGTGAAGGACAGATTTGAGTTCTATTTTTTCAGAGATTTGGACAGAACCTGTTCCAGCAATTGATGAAAAACTTCCATCTGCAATTCTAATTTTTTATTACCAGAACAAGGAGAATAAGATTGAAACAATTGTGAGGTACTAGTCATGCGATCAGATGCACCAGAATCAATAATCCATGGTGCAAGATTTAAGCAAAAAGGGTAGGCCCTAGAGTTATCACCTGTTTGGGCCAATAAATCAGTAGGAAGACCAGAGGCAGAAGTAGATTTCAGCAGTTGAAGAAGATGATCCACCTGCTCAGCACTTAGGAAATTAGCTTCATTGGCATTAGGGACTGCATGATTGCTACAAGAGGGTCCACCTTTGTTGCTCTTCCAATTTGATGGCTTTCCATGGAGTTTCCAGCAATTTTCTCGAGTGTGGCGTGGCTTATTGCAATAGTCACACCATACTCGAGGCTTATCTTCCAACCTCCTTTGATTAGAGTAAGGCCGCTATGTAGAAATATTGGCATTAGCCAAATTTGTGTTACCAGCAACATGAGGAGCCGGAATATTGGCAGCAAGCAGAGCTGAATTTTCCACAATCTCATCCTCCTTTTTCTTCATCATCACACTCCTTCAACAATCTTCTCGTCGTACTTTAGAAAATACTTCCCCGAGTGGGGTAGAGGCTGTTCTCCATAGGATTCTTCCCCTTACTTCATCAAACTCATCATTAAGTCCAACCAAAAATTTAAAAATTCTTGCATTCTCCACCATATTCTTATTGTGATTGCAATCAGCAGGATTTTTCCATTCATAATCATTGAATAAATCTAGATCTTGCCATTGGCCCTTAAGAACATTGAAATACCTTGTTACACTACCGTCTCCTTGATAAGTATTGTTGATCTTCTGCTGCAGTTCATAAATCAGAGAGTAATTCCCAAGGTTAGAGTACATATGACTCACATTCCAGAGTTCCTTTGCAGTAGAATAGCACATGTAATTAGCACTAATCTCTTCATCCATAGCATTCATGAGCAATGCCATCACCATGGAATTTTCAGCATCCCATATAGCATAAGATGGGACTGTCTTCTTGGGCTCCTTAGCTTCACCAATCAAGTACCCTATCTTCCCTTTTCCACAAATATACATCTTGACAGATTGTGACCACCGCAGGAAGTTGGCCACATTCAATCGTATATTGGTAATTTAGACAGAGTAAGGTTCAAAATGGGTAGGTCTGGTTTCAGGTTTGGTTTTAGGTTTAGCTTCAACCATGGCTATAGCAACATAAGAGATTAGGGTAGAGTTGAACAAGGAAGAAAAACACTATAGAGATGAGGGTCAGATTGGAGCCGCCAAGGGAAACTAGGGTTTACACAAGGCCAAGAGCCGGACCTAGGTCTAATACCATCTAGAATGAGATAGCTTCTTGTGGAAATAATTCTCATTAATCGTAACAAAAGTACAAGTTTGTATATATAGATGTACAGCAGAAGAATAGAAGGAAAGAACCAAGAAGGAAAGAACCAAAGATGCTAACTTCTAAGGAAACTAAATATTCTATGATATTCACACATTTACAGCCAAGATTCTCGTAGAAAAATAGGAAAGTTGACTAAACAAATTTGAAACTTTCTAACAATTTATAAAGAGGAAGCCCCTCTAGCTCATTCAAGCTAATTAGGTCCATGCAAAGATGAGGTGGAAGGGCGGGATAGCAAGTTGAAGTTTAAAAATAAGCAACCAATCTACCAATGTTATGCTTGTGGGGTGAAGCATGGGGTTGATCCTGTGATGTCAAAAATGTTTTGATTGATGGCATTTTAAAAAAAGGAGGCATGTACACACAAAAGTAATGGCCTCTACAAATGCAAAGATCACATAATATTATATAGACCCACATCTGCAAATTCATTTCTTCATATTAGAGAACACATAAAAATTATACAGATTCACATGTCACACTCACAAAACCTTTGAAACTAAAGTTCTTAATTATTTTAATCAACAATATCCAACATATAATACAAGTACTGAGTGTTATATTGGTTCTCTGAGTCATTATTAGAGAGGAATGCCCCATCTTTCATACTTCTTGCTACTTCATTGACATTAAATGCTTTTGAAGATTGTAGACTAGAAAAACCCAATTCAAATTTTCCCTCTGAGCTATTTTAAGGCCCAAGCAGAACTTCATAAAGACCATGGTTTTGTTGGGCTAGGTGGTATACAAGCTTTCCTTCATTTTAGTGGGCAGGAGCCCTCTTCTTCACATGAACCTTTTTTTTTTTTTTTTTTTGTGGGGGCCAAAATAATGAGAAGGAGAGGAGACCAACAGTTCAGTTAAAGGAAGTACAAGTTGAGCAAAAAAACACAAAAGAACAAGAGGGCAGAGGGAGAATTGAAGACATAGCGAATAAGGTGTCTAAAAGCAAGATGGGAGAGGAGGGCTTTATTGACAAGGAAAATGGTAGGAGGTTGTGAACTCAAGGAACCAAATAAAGATTTGTCCAATTTTACATAATATTGGGAAGAGTCAATGTCCTATTTTGATCTTGAAGCCAATGAATTTCTATTCAAAAACTAGAGAGAAGAGGAAGAGCAAGACAAGGCCGAAGGCACAAAATTTTTGGAGGCTGGAGAAATTGATAAGATTAAGATTCGGGGTCTCCATTCCATCAGCAGCAAACTTTTGCATTGGTCTGGGTTTGAGATCAATGTTCAGATGCTGCCAGGAACTCAAAAAGAACCAGTTTCTCAACAGCAACTAAAGACTGGTTTCAAAAAATAAGAAGCATCTAGATTTTTTTGAACACCAATTCATTAAATAAGGACTTGGGAAACAACACTACAGGAGTTAATGAAAGATTTCTGATGTCTGACGTCCTCGGTCACTTATGAAAGTTTTTTCATGCCAGACTTTGGAAATTTATTTATCAAGTTGCTAATTTTTTCCTATCCTCTTTACCTTTTTCTAAGTTGGTAATGGCAACCTCACTAGGTTCTAGGAGGATATTTGAGAGGAGACGTTTCGTCAAAATTGTTCTCTCCTCGTCCTTTTCTATATTGACTCCCATGCAGAATGCCTCAATAACTTCCTTCAATTTTCTAAAGGGGAGCTCTCTTTCTTGAGATTTGCATTTTTTTAGAAATCTCAACAAAAGAGAGATTGATGAGCTTACTATTTTGTTGGATTCTTTTGTTCCTCAAATGAGGAATGACTAAAGGATCTAAATTGTGGATGCTTCTAGTTCCTTTACTACGAAATCTTCTTCTTTTTTGGCAAAAGACACTAACCTCCCTTGAGATTTGGCAAAAAGACAATGACCTCCCCTAGGGTTTCAAAAATTCCAAGGACCACCCTTGAGGTTTCAAAAATTCCAATGAGACCTCCCTTGAGGTTTGCCAAAAAGACACAAACCCTCCCCCCCCCCCCCTTAAATCTTGCAAAAAGACAAGTTTTTTTTAGGGAAAGTCTGTCTTTTCGGCAAACCTAAGGAGAGGTTTGTTGCATTTTTTAAACCTCAGGGGAGGTCTGTGGCATTTTTAAAACCTCAAGGGAGGTATCTGTTTTTTTGCCAAACCTTAAGGAAAGTGAGTGTCTTTTGCCTTTTTTTTCTTCTTTCATATGTTGAAACCTTCTAGTTCTCATTCTTTCCCTTGGGATAATGCTATTTGGAAAGGCTAAGGCTTCTTTTAAGATAAAGGCTTGCATGTGGACATTGACTGTCAAAAGGATAAACACAAGTTATTTGTGAAGACAAAGTTAAACTTGATGATGAAGAAATAAATGGCACTTGTAGATTTTAATGCCTTGAATCTATTATGCAAGCTGAGGGAGAAATTGAAGATTATGTGATGCATAGAGTTAAAGCATGTTGGGTAAAATGGATAAGTGCTTCAAGTGCGCTTTGTGATCATAGAATACCCTTAAAATTAAAAGGAAAGTTTTATAGGACGGCTATAAGACCAGCTATGCTATATGGATTTAAATGTTAGGCAACAAAAAAACATAATATCCAAAATGTAAAAGTTGTCAAGATGAGAATGCTTAGATGGATGAGTGGTATAACACTGAAAGATGATTTAAGGAATGAACATATTCGCGGTAAGTTAGGTGTAACTCCTATAGAAGATAAGATAAGGGAGGGGCGACTCAGATACTTTGGGCACTTGCAACGAAGGCAACATGGTGCGCCAGTGAGGAAGAGCGAGTTAGTTACTGTAAAAGGTAGTAGAAGGGGGAGTGGTAAACCTAAAATAACTTACAATGAGATAATGAATAAGAATTTAATATCCCTAAATTTGTCAAAAGAAATGGTCCATGATCGCATAAATTGGCGGAAAAGGATTCATATGGCCGGCCCCACCTAGTGGGACTTAAGACTTGGTTTTGTTGTTGTTGTTGTGTTGTTGTTGTAGGTAAGGACGCTCTATAAGGCTATTTTCCCAGCCGCCCAAATATTTGCATGTGTTAAGAGTTCTTTGAAAATGAGCTGCCATCTCTAAAATGAAGTGAACACATTAGAATGAATAGGTCAAAGGCCCAATTTTCGTTTATTTTATACATTCATTTTGTTTATACTTTTAGTACTTACCTAATACATTCCACTAACTGTTTAATTTTCACATAGGTAACAACTTTCATCGTGTGCAAAGTGCAAGGCATGCGCTCTAATGGCTAGCATTTGGTTTTATGTTTTTTGTTTGGCTGTGAGTTGTTTATTTCTTGTTTTTGGTAAAAATAGACATGTTTGATAAGCGCAGTTGCTGCCTTTTGTATTGAAAGCAAGATGAGAAGGAAAAGAAAATGGTGTGGCTTGTTTTTCAAATGTACATACTTCAAAAAAGTTGAAAGAAACTCTTTCCTATTTTTGTTCTTCAACAAAACAGAAGATTTTTTATGCCACTTTTCTCATCTTAAGAAACTAAAAGCCAACACAGAAAGCAATACAACAACTTCTCCCTAAGAGTTTTTCTTATGAATGTTATCTAGGGGCATGTAGTGCACGCATGCACAGCAATTAAAACAGAGGAAACTTACCAGGATTTGGATAGAATCTTCTTTGATCATTTGGGCAAGCAACAAAAAGAGCATTTTCCCGATTGAAAATTTCCTGGCATACTAAGAAAAACCACTCCCGTAACACACCAGGACCTGTAGCTTCCTCGTTCTTGAATTCCATAAATAGCCCACCATGCAATGCCTCAGGCTCTGCATGCGCTATGTACTCAAATGATTCTGCCAATATTTGCGACCTGTCAATGAGCATCTCATGCAGCTCTTCATACTCTTCTTTCACCTCAGGTAGCAGCAGCATCACCAAATGTTTCCTAGCTTCAAAATCAGTCACCTCTTTATGCTCGAGGATCCATTTATTATCATCACTTCTATTTGCATATTTCATGACAAGAGCACAAATCGATGCCTTTCTAAGCCTCAACATATCCCAAAACTGTTCTTCAGCACCTTCATAGAGTCTTGATATGCCATTTAGCTCCTTCAAAATTGCAAGATAATGTAAACATCCTGGCCCCACATTTTCACCTTCTCCCGCTTTCTTGATCCTCAAGTAATCCTCCATTTTCTTCAAGCACTGGTCCATCTTCTTCAACAAATCACTGAAAATCACATGGAGAAACTCAACCTCCTCCCCATAACAAGGATGCTCATATGCACTCTCGTGCAGCGGCAGTGAAACAGGGCGGCCTAGAAACCCCACCTGCTCAACAATTGCTCCCCGGAGGGGCAACAGGAACGCTGCAAAATCCCGAACATCAGCCACCAATGGCCCAAAGCTTGTGGTCGAGTCCATACTTGATGCCAAATCTCTCAACAACCGATTTGCTAGTTCTCTAACAAATGGCAAAATCTCTCGAAACACAATCAACCCTGAACCTGAACATGTGCCTTTACTTCGATCAGAGTACTTTGTGCCAACCCGTGAAATGCCAACACTTTCCACCAACGACCCAAGAGTGCTTCGACACAAAAGGTACAAAGGGTCGTCATTTCCACTTGTACCTAACAACTTACAAAACTCTAAGACTATTGGCGCACACTGGGAATGTATGGGTTTCGGTAACATAGTGCCGCAGGAATTAAGGAAGTGCCGGATTGCCTCATCGGCCGCTTCTTTATTACGAACTATAGGAGAAAAGTAAAGCATTACCAGAGCAGCTGTAGCCGAGGAAGAAAGAAGAATCTGAAGGTGCCCGGCTGCGGATTCACTGTCGTTACTGGGAGTCATCTTCAAGAAATCAAGCAGCTTGCACTTGATGGACCTCATACCCAAAGGGGCTTGGCCCCTCATGAGCTGCCAGATGGTGGAAACCATGTCGTCTATGGCCTGCCACGCAAGCGGATGCTCCGTACTCCGCATCCGACCCACGAGTTGGAGCCCAGCATCGTTCTGGATGGAACACTCAGCCAAGGACTGCTCCCACTGGAGCTGCTTCCCCCGGTATATCAGCCTCTGCTCGATCACCGGAATTCCAGAAATCTCCTGGATCCGCTCGTGCAGGGACCTCACCGTATCGGTGTGGTTCGCCTGAATTACGATGGTGTTGCCCTCGGAGATCATCCGCACAAAGAACTGGAGTCTTGAACCCGGCAGGCTCAACTCGGCCGATCGGGCGTCAGAAACCCTAACTCTGGGGACTTGATCAGGAGCATGGTTGGAAGAATTTACGGCGGCGGGGGAGCAGTCCTTTCGCATCCTGACGGATACTAGGTCGGAGGAGGCGTCGTCATCAGGTGGGCCATAATCGTCGAGCTTGCGCTTCGAAGAGAGGCGATGATGGGCAGCGTCGACGGATGAATCGACTGTAGGCATTACGCCGGAGGGTTAGAGGAACGGTAAAGGTGCGGCCATGGAGTCGGAGCCCAGAACCCTAGTGAGACCGAGGGGGAAGACTGCGACAGAAGCTGTGAGAGGAGATAGATAGATAAATATAGAGAGAGAGAGAGGGTTTTAGCTTTTATCTCTCCGTCTCTCTCTCTCTTAGGTGTATTTTTTAGAGAGAGAAAAAATGGCAGGAAAGATGCACGAGTTGGTTCAGCCCGCGTAACCTGCCATCTTAGTTTTTACGCCATGTGTATTAATTTACCGAAATGCCCCTGCGCATCCAGTTGGCCGCTTGCCGGCGCCTGCCGAGTAAGTACGCCTTTTGCTTGTGTGTTTTTTTTTTTTAACTAACTGATTTTATCGCAAAAACAAAAACAAAAAACAAAAAATGCATCATGCATGCATTATTTTTATATGTTCTCTAAAATATTTTTTAAAAATATATATTTTTTATCATTTTTTAAAAAAAATTCTATGAATCTCCTCTATTTTCTTTACTTTTATAAATTTTCCTGTTTTGAAGTCCTTTTATGGGTTTTTTTTTTTTGTTTTTTTTTTGTACTCTTATAATTTTTACAATTAAAATTATTTTATGTTATTTATGTCTTGAAAAATTATATACTTTTTCTTAAAAGGATTCTTTTTACCTAGCCATTCTTACCTTTTGAAATTTTTCATTTTTTTATTAATATTATTTCATTTGTTTATTATTATTGTGTTAGGGATTTTTTTTTTTGCTTTTAACTTTTTTATATTTTTTGAGGTTTTTATACAATAACAACAAAAAAAAATTAAGTCTTAAGTCTCACTAGGTGGGGTTGGCTATATGAATCATTTTCCAGCAATTTATGCGATCATAAACCATTTATTTTGACATATTCTGGGATATTAAATTCTTGCTCATTATCTCTTCCCAAGTTATTTTAAGTCTACCTCTACCCCTTCTAATGCCCCCTCACAGTAACTAACTCATTTTTCCTCACTAGTACACTATGTGACCTATATTACAAGTGTTCATACCACATGAATCGTCCTTCCCTAATCTTATCTTCTATAGGAGTTACATCTAACTTACTGCAAATATTTTATTTCTTAATTTATTTTTCAATATTATACAACTCATCCATCTAAGCATTATCATCTCGGCAACTTTTACTTTTTGGATATTATATTTTTTCGTCGCCCAACATTCCGATCTATATAGTATAGTTGGTCTTATAACTGTCTTATAAAACTTCCCTTTCAATTTTAAGGGTATTCAACGATCACAAAACATACTTGAAGCACTTCTCTATTTTACCCAACCTACTTTAATTCTTTGCATTACATCATTTTCAATTTATCTCTCAGCTTGCATAATAGATCCAAAGTATCGAAATCTACAAGTGTTATTTATTTCTTCATCATTTAGTTTAACTTTGTCTCAAATATTCATCCTATCATTACTAAAATTACATTTCATATATTCTATCTTATTTCTACTTATCCTAAATTCTCTAGATTCCAAAATAAATAATAAAGAAAGTGCATGTAACGACATGCTTTTTCTTGCTATTTTTCTTTTTTTTAAATGCATATTGTGAGATTTCATTACTCTGATATCTTTTAATATAGATCAACCCAATATCACGAATCAGATAGGACCCATGGAATCTGAGACACAATAAACAGCCTAAGTAGCGAGAAGTATAATACATACAATCATAACCCTATATTAAATACCAAAGTGTCATAATATTTCCCAAAATATACATACACAACAGTACTCAAAATAGCTTCATTTGGACCTAGGGAATACTCAAAATAACTACCCAAAAATACTCACCCTACAATTAGGGCAGTATTGTAATCCCCTCTACCTGTGAGCCTGATCTACTCGCCTAGTTGGATCACCTGAAAAATATTAAATCACTAGGATGATACAACGCTCAGTAAGACAAAATATGTTATTACTAGTGTATGGTAGGTGAGTTCACATATTATAAAACTAATTTAGAAATACTATAAATAATTGAATTTGCGAAACACATATAACATTTCATTATAGCTTATACCTATGGTACTTAACATAAACTATTTTTCTGAATTTTCCAAACATAATACTTCTAATATTCATAGGTATATTTATGGTTTCTGTAATCTTGAATATACATATATATAATAATTAAGAAAATTTCTCTAGATGGATAACTAAAAGTCATGATTTAACCCCTCATGACAAGGTTGTGCAGCCCGAAGGTGGGACCTATCCTAGCTGGCCGATCAGGGTAAGTCAACTGAACTCCGAAAGTCAGATCGGCCTCCTCAACCCTTATCTGAAGGGGAGTTTGTTCATAACGTAGGCACGATCAACTGCTGAATACCACATACTATATGAGTAACGTGGTTGCACTCTGAACTAAAAATAGTTACGGTACCGTACTCTACTAACTGAATCTGGTCCATCAGGGTCTGATACTATATACATATATAACTGATATATCTATATTGTTGTTTTACCATGATTTTATAATAACTAAAACATTATAAAACTAATCTGCTAATCTAAATAACTGGCTGAACATTTAATGTCTGTATATCTGATTATCTGACTAAAATCATGGTATTCTGAATATGCTGTAAATATATGTTTCTATACATATACTGTAAATCATAATATCATGGAAAATAGATAAATCATGGTGTTATGAATATTCTGTAAAATTTCTATCTATATGTATACTGAAAATCATCATTTTATAAAACATATAATTATTCCATGATATTTTCTACCTAATACACTGTAAAACATGGTATTTGTAAATTGTATAAATATTATACTAGTTTGCTATAAACCTATGCCATACAATTTAATTAAAAAAATTCACTTGTTCTAAAATCTGTATTTTCTGCTATACAGATATATTATAATCTGAATAATAATAATCTGATAAAACATATAATTTCTACTAACTATCATACCAAAATTCCTAGCATACCATATTTTATTTACCTGTTTATTTGAGCACTAACTATTATTTGCAATCCCACGTGTGTGGCATTCATAATTTCAACATCCTGAGATAACATACGTATATTTTCCAAATCAAACAACTGCATTAACCTAAATAATTATCATATACATACCCCCCAAATTCACATATGCACAGATCCTAAACTATAATTCATATATCATTTTATGTGGGCTCCTAAATACTACCCACTGGGGTCCTCAACCCTTGTCCACATGGTCCCAAAACACTCTATTCTTGAAAATATAATATCATAATTTTACTTCACAAAACCCTAGTATTTTTGCATATAATGTAGAATCAGGCTTCAATTGAACTGGGCAATACTGAAAATGCTAAAATAATCCACTCACCTTGATTTTGGGATGGTTCCCAAGTTGTCTTAACCAACGGATTACTCCAGCAGATTTGAAAAGAATCTTCCTAAGAGTAACGTGGCGTCTTCAGATCGTCAAACCAGTGAATAACCAGGCTAGAAAGATAGAGAGAAGGTGGAGAGGATGACGTTAGAGAGAGAGAGAGAGAGAGAGAGAGAGAGAGAGAAAGGGCTGCATGAAGTTTTATGCTCTAAAAATTCGATTTTGGCATACTTATATACCTGCCTTCGTCGATGAGGTTAAGAAGGGAGTTCATCAACGAACTCATAACCTTCATCGATGAATTTCACGCCTTAAAATAGCCCTCTCGGTAACTCCTCGTCGACGAGACATGTGTCCCCGTCGACGAGGACCTACTGTGACCCCCTTTACAATTCCTTTTTTCTCCCTCTTTTATTATTTAAATACCATAATTTTTCGGGTCTTTACGGTGCAGGACTAATCAAAATGGCTAATTGGTTGGTTTAATTGGTCTTAGCATAAATAGACAATTTAAGCTCCAATACTCGAGAGAAATTCTCCTATCATCATTCTCGTCTATAGAAGGCAAAAGAGAACTTTCTCATCATCATTATTTGACAACTACTATAGCCCCAAGTTGGATTGCTTTCGGTAGGATGGCAACTAGTAACCAATGGTGCAAGGTTATCATCACTGATAGCATTGAGGGTCTTATCTGTATTTGGATCTAAATCAAATCAATTCATCCTATAAATGAAAATAGGAATGAATATTCAATTCTCTCTTTCTACCATGGGCATATCAAAGGATTGTGGGACCTTTTCAATGATATTATTCTCTTTCCCCCTTCTTTTTCACATTTCTCGCTCTATTTACTTTTCTATTCTCAACCACTGGTGATTAGGGGTTGGTATTTTTAAATTTTATAGGGAGTAAAGTTCAAGGTCTAAATTTTTCTACTTCAAATTTCATTGTTTGTAAAATTGTAGGGATTGTGGTGTTTTTACTTGTATAATTTTTCTTTTGGAAGTGATTTAAGGTTAGGATTTAGTTATTAATTTTGTTGTAAATTGTTAGCATTCTCTATTGTCCCAAAGGCAACTCAAAGTGAGGCGAAGAAGGTTATTTAAAATAAAATAACATTAATGACAATAAAGAAATGTGCGCAAACAATTAATCTAAATACACAAAAATAAATGAGATAGTGAGAAAAATAAGCAAACTTCTTATAGAGGTTCGATTTCTTCAAGCATACATCTCGAGGAAAAACCATTATTGAGGCTCCACTAAAACCATACTTCTTACAACCCCCTTTGTTTCGTCCAATGGAAAAGACACCAATTACAATACGTTTGAATGAGAATGATGTGAATTCCTTATTGAGAATCATTCATACATGTAAGTGCATGCACACACACACACACACACACACAACTCTTAAAAAGTGAATGAGTTTACGATATAAGAGTTCTTGAAACACTTTTCAAAAGTTAAACAAATTGGAGAACAAAAGGATTTCTTTTATAGAATAAAGCTTTACAGACTTCCAAATATCAACATGAATAGATTAGTACCGTTCGTTAGCCTTTAGACGGCATATATTATAGACTATTGATTAAACTACTTATTTTTTGCCCTTTATACGTAGTTTGTTGTTTATATTGATCTACCTGTCTCACTAGTTAATAGACTAATCGACTTGTATCACATATTAGTTGATCGAGCACTAGCCATTAGATTACAAAATTAATCGTGTAAGTCTTTGAAAAGTAAGATAGATTGAATGTTTACTTAAGTTGGTTAATTGCTTGAGCTTTTTGCTTAAATAGATCGACTGCCCTTCTGGGTTGGTCAACCACTCTAACAGAACATCCTGAAACTGTAATGACCCAAAGAATTATGATATTTAAATAATAAAGGGAGGAAGAAAAAGAAATTGTAAATGAAATTCAACAGGTGCATTCACCAACGAAGTGGCTTATTGGGCTTGTCGATGGGGGTTCGTTTCGTCGACGAGAAAATACTGAAAGGCTATTTCTTAGCCCTGAATTTCATCGACGAGGAATAAGTGTAAAAACCCCAAAAAGAAATATAAAAGATTAGTGGAATGAATTCCAAAAAAAAAAGAAGTAAAATTAATTAATTAATTAATTAATTAAACAGATTTAAAAAGAAAAAGAAAAAAATAATTATTATTATAATTAATTTTTATTTTATTAATAAAAATATAATATTATTAATATTAATTAAATATTATTATTATTATTATTATTATTATTATTATTATTATTATTATTATATTCATCCTCCTGAAGCTTCAGCAAGTTTCAGGAGAGTCAAATTCAATTTAATCTTCTTCTTCTTCTTCTTCTTCTTCTTTACCTTTTCTTTTCTTTTCTTTTCTCTGCAACCTGCAATCTCTCTCTCTCTCCTCACGTTCTCTCTCCCTCTCTCCTTGATTTCGTGACGAATTTTCGCCCGATCGAAAATCCAAAGATACCATTGGACTCCATTCGCTGCTGCCGTCATTTCTACCGAAGTGGATCGGTGATAGGAGCGGCGTAAGCGTATTCCCTGGGGTAAGCCATTTTCTCCTTTTTCTTTAATTTCTTACAAAATATAAGCCCAATTGACGAACGGACGCCACCACGAGAATCTAAGGATGATTATCTACAAGTCTAGTGGCACAGAATTCTCGTGGGGGTGTCGGGCCAAAACCCCAAATTTGGGGTGCGGCGATTATTAAGGGGCTTATTTTTAATTAATTAGCATTAATTTAAAAATGCTAAAATATTAAGCACTTGGGATTGAAGTAGGATTTCTGGAATTTAGGCCCCGGGTGAGCGCCGCAGGTGTAATTTTGGGACCCGTAGGCAAAATTTGGAAAATTAAGTGAGGATGTTAAATAATAGTTTAAATGTTAATTTGAGGTATATGGAGCCTAAGGAGGGCTAGATGAGTATTATTTTGGACAAATAGATTAATTAATCTGGGAAAAAATGTAAATTGCAGGAATTAAATTTCGGGCGCCAAGGGCGTGAAATTTTGGGTCCTAAGGAATTTCTCAATAGTCAGGTAAGGGAATAAACTAAAGCAGTAATTTTTCATACAAATTATTATTGATTATGAGTAAATTTATTTTCAGAAAAGCATATGTTATATTGTGTATTACGAATGAAATATACGATTGGAAAAATACTACTATGATGATTAAAATGTATATATATGTATGAGATGTAAGGAATTTACAATTTTAGAATATGAAGTATGACTTTTAACAGCATATGTGTGGCATGAATATTATTTTATGTGAAATGTATTATGATGTGAAAGATTTTACGAACCAAGCATTTATGAAAATATGAGTTATGTTGTGATGGTTTTGACGATTATGTGATAAATAATGTATTTTCAGTATATATATACCTGAAACAATTTTGGCGCGAGGCCATATATTTATGTTATTGGCACGAGACCGTATTTATGTTTTTGGCGCAAGGCCATATATTTATGTTATCGGCACGAGGCCGTATTTATGTTATTGGCACGAGGCCACGTATTTATGTTTTCGGCACGAGGCCGTATTTATGTTTTCGGCACGAGGCCGTAATGATGTTACGTATGATCATGTATTATATGTTTTCACAACCAGGATGTTAGTTTAGTTCAGACCAGGAGCTCGGTACCGTAGCTATGGGTTAATTTTTGTACGAGGCCTTATTAGTGCTACCGTCCCACGAGGAGATGGGAGATGGATAGTCGATGTGGCTTTCAGTAGAGTGTGGACGTCCACCTGGCAGTCCGGACCAGGGTGTGGCGGGCTCATCGTACTTACAGACATATTTGATTCGGCAGTGGTTGGCCAGCCATTGTCGGGTCCCGCCTTCGGGCTGCACAACCCGTCATGGGGGGTAATACATGACACCAGCTAGGTAGTCATCCTGGGTTTGTTTTCAGTACTATAGTTATAACAGATGATTTTATGTATGTTATGATTTATTAACAGATGTGAAAATATATGTTTACCCAGTACGATATGATGATGTTTATAGAATTATGAAATGTATTGTATACGTATAAATGCATTAAATATTCATATTGCCACACAGCTGTATTTAGTTTATTTTCCCTTACTGAGAAGTGTCTCACCCCCGAACATTAAATGATTTTCAGGAAATCCAATGAGACCGGCGGGCTAGAGCCGCCATTGAGTGATTGGAGCTTCCCTACTAAAAGGGTAAGCATTGAACTAGGATCAGGAGTTTTTGCTGTTTAATCCTAGTGTTATTTTGACTTTTGGAGGTTGTATATCATAACAGTATTTTGATGTTATAGAAAGCTCTGGTATTATATTTTATGATTGGATGTTTGAGATTTTATGTTTACTGCTGTTAGGTTTTTCGCTGTGTTTGATAGGTATCCCCGCTACCCATGGGTTCGGGTTGACCATTTTATTTATTATGTGATATTTTATGTTAAGAAATTGAGGGACGTTACAATAAGCATTCGTCGATGAACTTCCTTCATGACCTTGTCGACGAGGTGACGTTTCTCGTCAACGAAGGTCAGTGTATAAATAGCCCTAAATCCAGATTTCAGCGCAGATTATTCAGAAAAATCACACTTTCTCTCTCCTATTCGGTTTTCACTTCTTCCCTCTAAGATTCTGGGCCCATTCTTTGTCGGATCGACGATCCGAAGCTGCCACGACACTCCTGGGAAAGTTCTCTTCAAGTCTACAGGAGTGGATCGTTGGTGGGGCTATATTGAATTTCATCCTAAATTCAGGGTAAGACTTTTTATTCATAATATGACTTGCTTACAGTTATAGAAAGTGCAGTGGTCAAAGTAATATCGAAGTTTTATTTTGGCAGATGTTATTCTTAAGGTGTGGATCGGGGAACCTCGCGGGTGTTGGATCAGTCATATTAGGGGCTTTCCAGTAATCAAGTAAGGGAAATATGTTATGCCAATTTAAATAGAGATTTTTACCAGTAATGTCACGACCTGCTTATTTTTCTCTTTTTTATATATATAATAATATCAACATCATACGTTATAACTCAGTAGGTCACAATCCACCTAGACCCGTGGGTACCAGGGATATAACAGAGCACAATTGGAAGCCTAAGTAGCAAGAAATATATATATTCACAATATTGTAAATACAAAACATCCATCATTTTACGACAAATACCAGAGCCGCTACAACCACCATATTTCTATATATACATCTCAGAAATAAGACCTAGGGACATTTTCCCAAAAATCTAACCGTCTCTACAAAACTTACCCTTCAAAAGGGCAGATACACAGCACTAGTTCAGCGGGGCTTTTCCCACTCTCTTATTTGGGGCTCTTGAAAAGTTAATAAGATTTAGGGGTGAGACACCTCTCAATAAGGGAAATAAACTAATACTAATGTGTGGTAACATGAGTAATCTGTATTCTACATATACCATACATAATATATTCAGTACTATTTATCAAATCTGGGAAAACTTATATATAAATCAAAACATGGCAGAACATACTGCATTTTCATAACATATCTCATCTCATAATAATAATAACATAAAACAATCCTGGTAGGTTAGCTGGCTGTTGTCATGTATTACTCCCACATGAATGGGTTGTGTGGCCCGAATGCGGGACCTGACAATGGTTGGCCGACCACTGCCAAGTCAAACAGTAGTCTGTAGGTCCGATGGGTCTACCCAGACTGGTCCGCACACGAGGGGCGATAACAGCACACTTCTTGAAAATAACCACATCGACCATCCAATCTCACACCACTCTGTAGAGCAGCGTTAACACAGATATCATGATCACGAGGACCATGGACACATAGCAATGGTACCGTGCAAGTGCTAACCTAAACCAAGCCAACTAGGTTCTAATATCATATAATATATACTGAAACCATGATACATAAAAATCTTATATCATTAATTATCAACCAATCATATCAATATGTACATATACGTATATCATGAAAATCATCGGCCCGTATGCCGGTATTACACATTTTATCATAGCACAGCCTGTACGCTGGCAAATCACATAGCTCGGCCCGTATGCCAGTAAATCACATAGCACAGCCCGTATGCTGGCAAATCTCATCCACATAGCACGGCCCATACGCCGGCAAACATATCCACATAGCACGACACGTGTGCCGGCAGACATATCCACATAGCACGGCCCGTACCCCGGTAAATCACACACACACACACATATATATATATATATATATCTCGGCCCGTACATCGGTTTTCCATCATAGAAATCCATATCATCCCCATTCCCAGAAAACAGTAGTTCACAACATTTTTATACTCATGCCACACTGAACAAATTTTCCACGTATTCAACATATCATCATTTGCACAGTATTTTTCAAATATAAATCATATATATAAATATATTTATTTTTCCTGAAACCAGATGCTATATATATATAACTGCATTTTCTCAAAACAAAACTAGTTTAGTTTATCCCCTTACCTGATTCCTGAAAAAGCCCCCAAAACAATCTAGTCTAACCCCCATAAGATTTCCTGACTAATACCCTGAAACTGAAAATTCTCAGTATTAAATTTCAGTATTTTCGTACGTACAACATTTTCTATAATACCCACAAAGTCAAATTTGACTTAAAAAGCCTTACCTCAACTTAGCGATGATTCCTAACGTTTCCAATTAACACCCCTGGAAATGAAAACTCTCAGTATTAAACTTTAATATTTCAACGCGTATAACACTTTTCTCAACTGTCACAACTTCAAATTTGCCTTAAAAAGTCTTACCTCTACTTAGGGATGATTTCCAAATTGCTTTCTCCAATTATCCGCCCCGGCAAATTTGCAGAGAACTTCGCCAGGAGCATCGTGGTGGCTTCGGTTTGTCGATCTGGCGTAAAACTGGCCCAGAATCGAAGAGAGAGAGAGAGAGTCGTAGGAGAGAGAGAGGAGAGAGAGAGATAACACACCAAAATCAAAGCAAGCTTCCTGGAGAAGCTTGCACAATTATATATATATATATATATATATATTAATATCATATTAACTTGCTAATTAAAACAAAACTTCTTGAAGAAGCTTGTACACTTTATATATATATATATATATATATATATATATACCTTTAACTTATATATATTAAATATATATCATAATAACTTACTTATATACACACACACACACACACACACACATATATATATATATATATATATATATTAATATCATATTAACTTGCTAATTAAAGCAAAGCTTCTTGAAGAAGCTTGCACTTTATATATTATATATATATATATATACCTTTAACTTATATATATTACATATATATCATAATAACTTACTTATACACACACACACACACACACACACACACACATATATATATATATATATATTTATCATACTATTTATTTTACGTGTTAATTTAATTAATTTATTTTATTTTATTATTTTATTATTATTATTTTAAATTTTATTTTTCTTAGTTACTACAAGTAAAATATAGTATATGTTTATGGATTTATATAGTAGGAAATTATACAGTTTTATAAATTATGTTTAATGAGTTTTAAATAGTGTGGCATGAGAATATAGATATAGTAAAGAATTCTACACAGCTTTTACAGAATTATGATTGAATAGTATTTACAGAATCATGTTATACAGATTATATAGTTTATTACAAAGCTATAACTAAATAGTATTTACATAATCATGATTTACCAAATATATACAGAAAGATATTTTTACAGTATTTTCAGGATTATGATTTACAGTACATATAGACAGGTATATGTTTTTACAGTTTTCATAGTACCATGATTATATAGTTTTATAGAACCATGACATACAAAAATGCAATTGATACATGAATACGGTTGATATAGAAATACAGTTTATTACTGTCACACCTCGAACCCTTGAACTCGGGTCCAGCACGTTATACCTGATAAAATCCCTAATAATCCATATTCAATATATACGCAGCAGAAAACATAACTATAATCTCCATATAACATAATACCAGAGTTTACTAATTCTAACTATCAACCATAAATTAATCATCCACCTGTATTCAAATATACACATGTCTCCAAAACGTTATCCAATAATACCAGTATGTTTCATAACCATCGATATCTTATAAAACTTAAAATATAAATCATAGAACATAAAATATACATATCAAAATTAATATAAAAATATACCATTTTCTCTTTCTATTTACCAATAATGCTATCAAAACCTCGAGCTCTCAAAGCTCGACCTCGAGGATGTCCTGAAAAAAAAAATACATTTATATTCGGGTGAGACACATCTCAGTAAGGGAAGAAACAATATATTAAACTCAGCATGTGGCCAACATGAGATTATACATATCATTTTATAATATTTGCAAATTATTAATAGAACACTGAAAGTCATTTTCTAAACCTAACAATCACATGCAAAGGTTTACCCACGAGATTACCCAAGGATAGGGGTGATTACCCGCCCATACAAGTAGCACCCCTCCACTCTGATACCTAGGCAACCCAAAGGTCGTAGGTAAAGCGTACTAGGGCACTCACCTTACTCAGTAAGCCCTCAAGTGATAGATTAATCTCGTACTCATGCATTCAACAATAGCTTACCGGAAAAGGCCCTAAGGATAGGAAATTTTACCCGCCCATACAAGTAGGTTCCCTCTGCCCTAGCGCGTTATGCAGCTACTGCCACATCTGAAGCTACTAGTGCACTTGCTTTACTCAGCAAGCCCTCAGGCGAAGAGTGTGCCCTACCCAAACCTAACATGTTCTACGTATATACATACTTCTATTATCATAATACATCATTCTGTTATGTCATTATACATTCGTGCACATTCATTCCTGTTCATAACTTAACTTTGCATTTCGTTTCACTTTAAGTGACTCTTTCCCATTTACATCATTTGTCTTTGTCATTTCATTTCATTGTCATTTCATCGTCATTTCATTGCATAACATTTCATTTCATTTCTTCGTACTACAGCTGGTCTTTAGCCATCATCAGTTAGTCTACGTAGAAACGTGCTAGATCTGTTAACACAACTCCTTTTAGCTATCATCAGTTAGTATACACAGAAGTGTGCTAGATCTGCTAACATGGCTGTCTTTCAGCTGTTTTACATTTACATGGTTGCATTTGACATATATAGGCAACATTGTCCATATCATATTTTATTCTCATTGTTTTACTTACTTAACCTGCATCTCATACATTTAACATATAATTTGCACAGATTCTCATGCCACACAATTTAGAAGTAAAATTCATACATATTTCTCATAAAATAAGTCAACCCACATTTAACATTTACATGCTCAAAATACACTTCATTTCTTACATAATTCCTTAGAAAATTCCTTTCACTTTCATTTGTTTACTTTCACACATACATAACTATATCGACAATCCTAGGCTCAGAAAACATAAATTTCATGGCTGGCATTTTAAATCCACATAAAAAAAATATATACATAAATAACACATGTTCATTTTTAATTCATGAAAAACCTGATTTAATATATAAATTTTTCCCTTACTTGATTTCTTGAACTACGCCAACAGGGATCCCAAAAAATATGTGCGGCGCTCACCTGGACCTTGATCAAAAATTCCTAACTCTAATAAATTATTTCTAAATAAAATATTATTTAAATATTTCCTAAAGCCATAATTCCTAAATAAATAAATATACCCTTAAATTTAGCCAAATTGCGAAATTTTCCAAATCCCACTCTCGTTTTGGAGTAGGGCCTAGAAAACCCCAATTGAAAAATTACCTATGCCAAAATGATGACAACAAGGATTAAGACCCCATGGTGGTGCCTGATCGTTGATTCAACAGTAGATTTAATCAGAAATTGAGAAATTAGGAAAAATATACCTTTCCCCAAGAATAGGGTCTAAGCCGTTCCCACGACAAATCTGCCCTAGTAGAAATGTCGGTGGCAGAGTTACAAATCCAACGGTACCTTCCGTTTTCCGATTCGCCATAAACTCGTCGAGAAATAAAGGAAGAAAGAGAGACGGAGATGGAGGAGTGGAGAGAGATGGACTGAAAGAAGAAGAAAGTTCAGAGAGAGGAAGAGACGCAGGTCTCTGGACTTTAGGCTTCTCTCTTCTTCCTTTATCTTTCCTTTTTTTTTACTTACTTACTTTAACTTAACTTAAATATATATATATATATATATATATATATATCTTTATTCCATTTTTTTTCACTATTTATTTATTTATTTCATTTAATAACATTTAATTAATTCATTAATTAATTAATAATTTTTTTTCATACTCTTTATTTTTATTTGTTTATTTAATATATTAATTTAATAGTGTTTAACCAATTAATTAATTAATAATTTTAATTATTTTTTTTCGGGTTATTTTAATTACAGCGTCATGGTTAATTCAGTTGATACAGAATCATGGTAAAATAAATAGATTTTATATAGAAATGTATTAAATAGTATCAGACCCTGATGGACCATTACAGATCAATTTATAGAGTACGGTACCGTAGCTATTTATAGTTCAGAGTGTAACCACATAACTCAAATAGTACGTGGATTTATAGCAGTCGATCGTGCCTATGTAGTGGACAGGCTTCCCATCAGTTAGGGTTGAGGAGGCTGATATGACTTTCAGAGTATAGTGACTTATCCTAGTAAGCCAGCCAATGATAGGTCCCACCTACGGGCCGCACAACCCAGTCATGAGGGGTTAAATCATTACATACAGTTATCCATCCAGAGAGATTTTCTCAGTTATTATACGTATAATCAGATTTACAGAATCGATAGACGTATCTATGAATATTAGAAGTATTATGAATAGAAAATTTATAAGAATAATTATGTTAAGTAACATAGGTATAAGCTATATTGTACTTTATTTATACATATTTTCTCATATTCAATGTTCTATGGTATTTCTAAATCAGATTTTATAAATATATAACTCATTTGCCACACACTAGCAATAACATATTTTGTCTTACTGAGCGTTATCTCATCCCCGTGATTTAACATTTTTTAGGTGATCTAGCCAGGCGAGCATATCAAGTTTGCAAATAGAGGAGGCTACAGTACTGCCCTATCTGAAGGGTGAGTACTTTTGGGAGGTTATTTTTGAATAGCCTAGTTTAGTTGAGGGTATTTTTGGGAATAGATGTGTATGTATATTTTGGGGTAATATTTTGACACTCATGTATTATGTATATATTTGGTTATGGTTTAATGAAATCTGCTTCTCGCTGCTTAGGTTGTTTGTGTGTGTGTCAGATTCCATGAGTCCTACTTGGATTGTGATGAAGGTTTAATTTATATTAAGAGGTACCATAGTAGTGAAATTTCACAGTATATATATTTATAGGAAAAAAAAGAATTTTTATGGCAGTAAAATAAGGTCGTTACAGTTTGGTATCAGGGCTTAGTTTGCAAGGTTCTGTAAACTTTAGAGTGCAGCGGAAGCAATACCAGAGTATAGGAAAGGATTTGAGGTTTTATTCCATGGTCTAAGTACAAGATTTTCGTGGTGGTTTCTGTGTCTTTTCTGCGGTGGCGATTTCAGGAAAGTCATAGTAAACTATTGTTGGGTCGTGTGTCTAGGTTGCAAAATTGGATTTTAAATTAAGATCAAGAAGGATAGTTAATAGTGAATGTGGGATCTTAGTTGAATGAAATAAATTAGATCTTCTTGGGAGATAAGGTTCTTAAAATGTGTTCTTTGCCTTTTCAGGATGGACCTAGGAAGCAATGGTACAATGTTGGAGGTGATGGAGCAGGACCTTCCAATATGGGAGGTGGAGATACTAAGGCGGTATTGCGCAGTGTCACCCAGCATGTGATGGTTAAGATGACCAGGAGCTCGAGGGAGCGTTGCTGTACGATCGAGCAGTTTACGCAGATGAAGGCCCCATCTTTTATTGGAGGAGCTGACCCGATTATGGCTGAAAATTGGGTTCAGGACATTGAGGAGACGTTGGTAGTGCTTCCATATACGAATGAACAGAAGGTAATATTTGCAACGTTTAAACTAACAGGAGAGGCAAAACGCTAGTGGAGATCAATTTGACTGATTAAGGAGCAGAGGTCGGATCCAGTGCTGGTAACGTGGAATAGATTCAAGGAGCTATTCTTTGAGTGATATTTCCCATCTATCATTCAGAGTGCAAAGGCAGCAGAGTTTATGCACTTAGCTCAAGGGCAGATGACAATATCACAGTACGCAGTTCGATTCATAGAGTTGTCTCAGTTTGGCCCACAGTTGGCACTAGATGAAGAGAAAAAGGTAAGAAAGTTTGAAGAAGGATTGAGGCAGAATTTGTTTGAGCAGGTTATCGGTTTTCGAGCTCAGACATTTACGGAGGTCGTGGATAGGGTTGCGGTTATTGAGAATGGCATGCAGAGAGGTGTCGCAACCTAGAGTCATAGAAAGAGGCCTGTGCCTCAGGGTTTTCAGGTAGGTTCCAGTTAGGGCCTATGGAGAGGAGACCATTATAGGGGAGATCAGAGACATACGACATGACCTCTTGAGAATTAGGGTATGTAGACCTACCCGATTTGTTAGACATGCGAGAGACAACATTTGGTAGAGTGCCAGGTAAGGAATGATGTTTGCTTTCGTTGTGGGAGACCCGACCACATGGCACGAGCATGGCCAGGATCACTGATTCAGGTTCCAGCTCCTAAACCCTATTGGAGAGGTTATCAGGCACCTCGTGGAGGCCAACAGAGGAATGTAGCCCCGGCGAGGGTTTATGCTTTGATTTCAAGTGATGCTGAGACTGCTGCAGATGCAGTGACATGTACTTTTACTATTCAACCGTATCAAGTTATTGTTTTATTTGATTTAAGTGCTACTCATTCCTTTGTCTCTACGACCTATGTCAAATTGTATGGAAATGAGATCCAATTATTAGATGTAGAATTGTCAATAGATACACCGTCAGGGTCAGTGATGAGGTGTCAAAAAGTGCTCAGGGGTTATCTAATAGAAATTCAAGGAAGAGTGTTACCAGCTGACCTAATCGTACTAGATATGCATGAGTTTGACGTAATACTAGGTATGGATTGGTTGATAGCTAATCACGCCAGTATTGATTGTCATAAAAAAGAAGTAATTTTTAAACCCCCTGGTGAGTAAGAATTTAGATTTGTTGGTTCACATGCGCGTGCTTCGTCATAGTTAGTGTTAGCCATACAGGCGAGCAAACCGCTCCTGGATGGAAGTCAGGGGTTTATGGCTTTAGTAAAGGAGGTGTCAGAAAATGAAGTGGAGCTTGATAGTACACCAGTGGTAAGATATTTTTCCATAAGAGCTACCTGGGTTGCCTCCCGATCGCGAGGTAGATTTTGCTATAAATTTACCTCTAGGGACAGCGTCAATCTCTAAGGTTCCTTACCGTATGACTCCAGTTGAATTAGGAGAATTAAAGGATCAATTGCAAGACTTGCTGGATAAGGGAATTATATGACCTAGTGTATCGTCGTGGGGAGCTTCATTGTTGTTTGTAAAGAAGAAAGACGGGACAATGAGGACGTGTATTGATTACGGGGAGATAAACAAGGTAACTATTAAGAATGGATATCCTCTACCCCGTATAGATAATTTGTTTGAATAGCTCTAGGGTACGCGAGTGTATTCCAAGATTGACCTCAAATCAGGCTACCATCAGGTGAGGGTAAAAGTAGAGGACGTCTTGAAGACAGCCTTCAGGACCAAGTATGGGCACTATGAATTCCTCATTATGCCATTTGGTCTTATGAATGCCCCAGTTGTGTTCATGAACTTGATGAATAGAATCTTTCACCAGTATTTAGACTAGTTTGTTGTGATTTTTATTGATGATATAATGGTCTATTCGAAGAATTTTAAGGATCATAAGATGCACTTGAGACAAGTACTACAGACGCTCAGGGAGAAGAAGTTGTATGCCAAGTTTAGTAAATGTGAATTTTGGCTAGAGAAAGTGTCGTTTTTGGGTCATGTGGTCTCAGGGGATGGTATTTCCATGGATCCCAGTAAAATTGATGCGGTGGTGAATTGGGTTAGGCTGAAGAATGTTCAGGAAATTAGAAGTTTCTTGGGACTAGCAGGTTTATTACCATTGATTTGTTTAGGGATTTTCAGCTTTATCAGGACCTTTCACACGTTTGACCAGGAAAAATGTCAGATTTGCATAGGATGATGAATGCGAGTAAAGTTTTCAGAAATTAAAGCAGCGGCAAATCACTGCATCGGTACTGACAATTCTAGCAGGAGGTGATGGTTATGTAATTTATAGTGACGCGTATTTGAAAGGGCTTGACTATGTATTGATGCAACATGGTAGGGTGGTAGCATATGCTTCCAGGCAATTAAAAGAGTATGAAAAGAACTATCCTCCTCACGATCTGGAATTGACTGCAATGGTGCACATACTAAAGATTTGGAGGCTTTACTTATATGGTGAGAGATGTGAAATATTTTCTAACCATAAAAATTTAAAGTACTTCTTCATGCAAAAAGAGTTGAATATGAGGCAAAGGAGATAGTTAGAACTTATCAAGGATTACGATTGCACCATCAGCTACCACCCAGGTAAAGCAAATGTGGTGGCTGATGCACTGAGTCATAAATCAGAGGGTACAACGCAGTTAGCAGCAGTAATTTAGCACCCAATTTAGATGGACTTGGAAAGACTTGGGGTGGAATTAGTGGAGGATGATCCTCAATTATATATAGCTAGTCTAGTTATGCAGCCTACGTTACATGAAAATATTAAAGGCTCTCGGGAAAATGACCCAGAATTAGCATAGGTAATAATTAGAGTCCAGGATGGTCAGGAAGAAGAGTTCAACATTTCTAATGACGGGGCGTTGAGGTTCCGTTCTAGATTGTGTGTGTCTACAGATGACGGTATTAGGAGAACGATTCTAGAGGAGGCTCATAAATCTCTATACACGGTTCATCCTGGCAATACTAAAATGTATAGGGATTTACAAGAGTATTTTTGGTGGAGTGGCATGAAAAAGGAGATTGCAGAATTTGTGCACTAGTGCTTGATGTTCTAGCAGGTTAAGGCAGAGCACCAGAGGCCTGCAGGGCAGTTGCAACCACTTTACATCCCCGAGTGGAAGTGGGATCACATATCCATGGACTTTATTACTGGGCTACCACCGGCGCCGCATGGTCATAATTTCATCTGGATAGTTGTTGATCGGTTGACGAAAACAACCCACTTTTTACCTATTAAAGTTAGCTACCCTATGAACAGATTAGAAGAGATCTACATTCAGGAGATTGTTCGACCCTATGGAGTGCCGATATCTATAGTCTCAGACCGTGACCCACACTTTACATCATGATTTTGGAAAAGCTTACAGGAGGCTTTCGGGTCTCAATTAGCATTAAGCACCGCTTTTCATCCTCAAACAGATGGTTAGATAGAGAGGACAATTCAAGTGGTTGAGGGTATGCTATGAGCGTATGTATTGGATTTTGGGGGTAGCTGGATCCAGTATTTGCCACTGGTGGAGTTTGCCTACAATAACAGCTATCAGACTAGCATAGGCATGACACCTTGTGAAGCACTTTATGGTAGGAGGTGTCATTCTCCTTTATACTGGATGAATTAGGTGAAAGGCGAGTTTTGGGGTCAGAGATAGTACAGCAGACGTGTAATGCCCCAACCTAGGTCTGTCAGGGAGCACTGCGTCTCTCCTCCTTCACCTGGACCAGACAACAGAGGGGCGGGCCTTATTAGACTAACGACTGACACCATAAACCAACACGTGTCCTTTTCAGTGTGTTTTGTCCTTACTCACACACTTCCTGAGAAAACTTCCCAGGTGGTCACCCATCCCAAGATTGATCTAAGTCAAGCACGCTTAACTATGGAGTTTTTATGGGAAGGCTCCCGAAAAAGAAAGGTGCACCTTGTTGATAGGGGTAGTAACATCTAATCTTTTAAGTCTTTCATCCATGGGGTATCACAAGGCATACGATAAAGTTCGACTTATTCGAGATAGAATCAGTGCAGCATAGAGTTGACAAAAAAGTTACGCAGATACTCGT
Source organism: Malania oleifera (assembly GCF_029873635.1). Classification (NCBI taxonomy): domain Eukaryota; kingdom Viridiplantae; phylum Streptophyta; class Magnoliopsida; order Santalales; family Ximeniaceae; genus Malania; species Malania oleifera. Next base: position 3,136,677 of record NC_080420.1, read on the forward strand.
CACCGGGAATTAGAATTTGAAGTGGGTCACTATGTGTTTTTGAAAATAACACCATTGAAAGGAGTCATGAGATTTGGGAAGAAAGGTAAGTTGAGCCCTAGGTTTATTGGCCCATTTGAGATACTTAAGAAGATTGGGTCAGTTGCCTATTGGCTAGCTTTGCCCCTAGCTTTATATAAAATACATGATGTATTTCATGTTTCTATGTTAAGGAAATACATCCCAAATCCAGCCCATGTCTTCGGTTATGCAGAATTAGAATTCAGTGTTGCTCTAGCATATGAGGAAGCTCCAGTATAAAGTTTAGATAGGAAGGAACATGAATTGGGCAGTAAAAAAATACCACTAGTAAAAGTCTTGTGGAGGAATCACATGGTGAAAGAAGCTTCTTGGGAGCTTGAAGATGAAATCAGAGAGAAATACCCATGCTTGTTTAGTGGGATATGACTCACTCAAAAAATGAGCAGCTTAGAAGCTATCCCAAGTATAAGAGTTATGTCGTGTAATACTTAGCCCAAGGGCTAGATCGTCTCCCCAGGGAATGTGTTTTAACATCAAATTTTATGTTCTTCCAATCGAAAATAAAAAGGTACTAAACTTAGTTCAGATTCAGGATTTTCTATATTGGTTGAGACTTGTATTAAATAAACACGCGAATTAAAGCCCTAAAACTAGCATGCACTGAATTAAAGAACAAAAATGGAAACCCTAGTATATTCAAAGAAACATTGAAACACGTGTTAATGAAAGATGGTAACTTCGAACTCAAAATTAAAATATGTAACGGAAACTCAATCAAACTCAAACACAGACTAAAAACCGAACCTTTAACACGAATCAAGAACTTCAATTAAAATTAAACTATCAATCAATCTAAACGATAACGGGGCACAAAAAAACCACGAACTTTGTATTTTATTCCTTTTTTTTTTTTTATCTCAGAACCGAACCAAACTTCACTAGATTAATTAAATAAACTAAAGCATTAATTAAATCTACCACGAAATTAATTGCGAAAATAAATAAATAAATAAATAAATAAATAAGTTACGGCAATTCAAAATTAAATCTTTCCATAAACTTCAATAAAAAAAAAATAACAATAGTCACTTGAATATTACTAAATAAGCATTTAAATCCAAATCATTTAGTCTTAAAATAAAAAAAAATAATATCCAAATAAAATAAAATAAAATAAAATAAAAGAAGAGAGAAGGAGAGAGACAGCCATGAGAGGCTGTGTGTTGACCTTATAGGTCGCACCTGGTTTTGATAATGACAAATACTGATATTTGATGTTTGACAAGTGCTTGTGCAAGTTTAAATTAATATCTCAGGGCAGGACACCTGAGGAAACAAGAAGACCGTGAAGTTTTGTAATTTGTATTGTAATTCATATCGGTTTACAATAATGAGGGTCTGTAATAGTAACTTAGGCATGTTGATGTATACTTATCACTTGCACATCATGCACATATGATACAATGTAAGCTTAACCAGACCTTAACAAGACCCTTGGCTCCAACACTCATGCACACATAACATAAAAAATATGAGTGTGAAATAATTGTGCTGAAAACTGAACATATCTAAGCAAGCTAAGAGGGGTCGGGCGACCGAACTTCTGGAGTACAAATCTCCTCGGGCGCCTGAACCATGAAGGTCAAAAAGTTGGCTAGACCTCAAGTGACAGAACCATATACATGCTTATCTCCCTTAGGCGCCCGAATGCCTCGAAAGGGATTGCTCACCAACTCGAGCGATCGAGAATTTAAGTTCAAATTAGCCCCGGGCGACCGAACACATGAGTTCAGGCACCCGAACCCAGGACTAGGCACCCGAAGTTACGTAGCTTTACTACTAACTTTGATTTAGGTTGCCGAACCTTTATACAGGCGACCGAATCTCATTTGAAATCTTTTATGACTATGTCTGTTCGGGCGACTGAACCTCAAACTATAACGATCCAAAAATCTTAATATAAAATGAAACATAATAAGTAGAAAAGTCAACCCAAACTCGTGGGTAACGGGGACACCTATCATTCATAGCGGAAACCTATGTGACAGTAAATATAAATCACATTCTTAAAACCGTAATATACATAATACCAGAGTTTACTACATCACCAAAATACTGTATGCATATACAATCTCCAAAACATCAAAATAGATTTAGGATCATTCAACAAAAATCTCCTGAATCCTTGATCAGCGCTTACCCTTCTAGTAGGGAAGCTCAACTCACTCAACGGCGGCCTTGACCAGCCGGTCTCTCTGGGTTTCCTGAAAATCATTAAATGTTTGGGGGTGAGACACTTCTCAGTAAGGGGAAATAAACTAAATACAGTTGTGTGGCAGCATAAATATATAATACAGTTATACATATACAATACATTTCATATATCTGTAAGCATTCGTCATAATATACTTTCATATTTTCTAGTAAATCATATCGTACATAAAACGTCTGTTATATCTGATAATAGAAAAAACATACCCAGGATGAATAGTTAGTTGATGTCATGTATTAACCCCTATGACAGGTTGTGCAGCCCGAAGGAGGGACCCGACAATGGCTGGCCGATCACTGCGGAGTCAAAAATGTTTGTAAGTATGATGGGTCCGCCACACCCTGGTCTAGACTACCAGGTGGACGTCCACACTCTACTGAAAGCCACATTGGCTATCCATCTCCCACCCTCTCGTGGGGTGGTTAGCACTAATCTGATCATAGATATCTTATCTATAAGTTACGGTGCCAAGCTCCTGAACTAAACTAAATTAACATCCGAGTTCTGATAACATATAATACATGATAATATAGCATTTTCATAATTTCATAAATACGACCTCGCGCCGAAATTCTTTCATAAATACGGCCTCGTGCCTAACATTTCATAAATACGACCTCGTGCCAAAATCGTTTCATATATATACACGGCCTCACGCCAGAATCATTTCAAGTATATACATTTTGAAAATAAATCAATTATCATGTATTTGTCAAAATCATCATAACATAACGTATTTTTTCATAATACCTGAAAACTTGCTTTACTCATAAAATCTTTCATATTATAACACTTTTCATGAAAAATAACATTAATGCCACACAAAGTTGGATTAAACATACATTTCATTCAAAACCCATAATTCTCATACAACAACAGTATTTTCCCAAACATACATTTACTCTATAATATTCAAATATCGTACATATTTTTCAAAAAATCAATTTGCTCATAAATAATAGTAATTTGCATGAAAAATAACTGTTTTAGTTTATTCCCTTACCTGACTACTAAGAAAAGCTCTATAAGTTCTGGTCTCACACCCGTAGGATTTCCTGCTCAATACCCTAAAAATGAAAACTCCCAGTACTAAACTTCAGTATTTTCACGTGTATATCATTTCCAATAACTATCGTAAGACCAAATTTGGCTTAAAAAGCCTTACCTCAACTCAGGGATGATTTCCAACTTGTTTTCACCAACGATCTGTTCCAGCAGATTTGGAGAGAATTTCCCCAGGAGCGTCGTGTGGCTTCAAATAGTCGAACCGACAGAAATCCGGCCCGAAATTGAAGAGAGAAGAGAGAGAAATTATAGGGAGAGAGAGAGTGTGAGAGATTTCTTAACTTTGAAGTTAAAATCTGGATTTTTGATATTTATAGGACTAGATTCGTCGACGAGACACATCATCTCATCGACAAGTTCTTTAATAATTTCGTTGACGAAACCCACTCCTCATCGTCGAAATTCAGACTGCTCAAAACCTCTCTCGGTATCTCCTCGTCGACGAATCTTGCCTTCATTGACGAGGTCCTCTTATACCCTTGTCAGAGAATCCCCTGTGTTCATCAACGAGGCCTTGATAATTATTCGGGTTGTCACACGGACGGTTAAAACTAATTTAACAGCGGTAAAACTGGGTTAATACAGGCTAATGAATTTTAATCATTTGGGACTTTCTTAATTATTCCCATGGTGTCTCGAATGGTTATAATTTTTTACCTACCTATAAATAGGCCTTCATTTGCATGATTACAAAGATGATTAGCAAAGTGATTAGCAAAAAAATTCTCTCTCTCCTGAAAATCCATTTTTTGTCCTAATACTCTCAAACTTGCATCCTCTTGACAAAATCCTAGATTGTGAGAGTTCAATTTGTGCTTATGTGATTGTTGCTTTGTGCTAATACTCCCATTGTTGTGTGTGATTGATATTTATTTTATTGGGAGCATAGCTTAGGTTTGTCTCACAGATTTGCTTATTATAAATCTTGTTTGTGATTAAACCAAGAAAGCAGAGGATATTTGCATTCCATTTCAAGTGTCCAAAAGCTTTGTTTTTGGGTGTGCAAAGAATTTTTCAAACAAGCAAGCAATCTTTTCAAATTAGCTTTGTGCTTATTCCATTGAAGAAAACCATTTTGAAACTAGTTTGATTACCTATCTAGTATACTTGGAATATTGATGTGTTATTGAAATATTCTATTTAGATTCCAAGTCATTACTTGTGTTGATTATTCTTGAGCATCATAATGATTGTATTGTGTTAGATACCCTTGAGTTTCATATTAACTATACTGTGTTGAGTATTGGTAGAACAAATCTTGCATCACTGAGCTTACACTATATCCATGCTATTGATGCGCATTTGATTGAGCTTATTATTTGGGTACAAATCTGCTTTACGTGAAAACACTATTTCATTGTACCATTTAATTATAAAATCTGAGTGTTTCTAGGCGTGGCCTGAGGGGGCGGTAATCCAGCCTGGTAAGGATTGTTGTAAAGATTGAGATCAGCCCTGTGCTAATTGACCTGGTTTGTATCGGTGCCGCTCCACCTGTTTAAGTGAGCAAGTTATAATGGTAATCCTTGTGCTTGTTAGCCAAGGCAGAGACGTAGGCAATTGGCCGAATCTCAATAACATTTCTGCGTGTCACCCTTTCTTTACTGCTTTCTGGTGCTTGTGTGATTGATTAAATTGCTTTATTTATTTTCTGGTATACATTTACTTTACTTGTACTAGATTGACCATAGGGTTGTGAATATACTGGTGTTAGGAGATTAATCTAGGGATTAAATTTTAAAAATACCAATTCACCCCCCTCTTGGGATCACAGTAAAGCTAACAATTGGTATCAGAGAGAGGTTGTATAGACTAATTGTTATTTTGCAAAAAAGATCACATATGGTTCATAGCTCCATGAGTGCTGGTGTGGGAGTCTGAGGAGGAGAACTGCTGGAATTTTGGAGGCTATGTGATCTGCTGTTGGAGTTTGGAGGTTGGAGCTGTGTGGAATGAACCCGCTTGGGGTGCTGGGGAGCTCTGGTTGCTGGTGTGCCATGGCTGGAACAGCTGCTGTGCTGGAACAGAGGGAGAAAGAGAAGAAAAGCAAAAGAAAAGAAAAGGGAAGGAAGAAGGAACAAAAGCAAAACAAAAGAAAGGAAAAAAAAAAAAGAAAAAGAAAAAGAAAAAAAGAGCACCACAGCTGCGCTTAGGTAAGGAAGAGTTTAAAAGGGTGGTTGGTGGTTGCCCTACCCGGATCCACTAAGAGACCCGACCCGGCCATGCATGGACGGGTCACATAAGGAAAAACTGATTTTATTTTATTTTTTTGTGTCTTTTTTTTCTTCATTTTGTTCTCTGTGTTCACAGCCAAGTTTAACCTTACTAGAGTCCGTTTCACTCAAAACTCAAAACACTAAAGTTGTAGATAATCCTTTCCTATTTCTTTACAAATTTGAATCATCTCGATATTAGCTCGAATGAAAAAGTTATGCATAAATTACGAACTGGTGCCGGTTTTGACTCTCGGGAATTTTTCTACGATAAAAAATTACCAAAAATTCATAAATTGTTCAATAAAACTCAAAAATGATAAATAGGGCACTTTGTTAAAATATTAGATGTAATTAGATATTTAATTAAAAATAAAAGCCGTAATGCTCGGATTAGGATGCTTAATTACGCAGTTTTGACGTGCAATCACACCCCCCAACTAACGTTTTGCTAGTTTCTAGTAAATGACATGAATAAATTTTAGGGTAGTGCCCATAACTACGAACTACTGTGAACCTGAAATTTCTGCACATGTGACACAATCATACCGTTTCACATAGAAGAACATAACTGAATTTTACACAGGCTCGTTCATATTCATTGCACACAACTCCGAAGCACGTCACTCATGCAAGTTTCATCATTTATGTATCATTTAAGAACAGCATACTCATATAAAGTTAATTAGAGGCATAGTTTAGAGTTAATGCAGTCAAGTATAAACAGGTAAACTCTCGAGGTGTGTGTGATGTACATGACTCGGTACACCTAGGATAGCAATGGACACCTACATAACGGTCACTTTAACTCAGGCTAACGAGTATAACCTCAAGAACACTCAAAGAAAATTGGTTTACTCATCATATGTAAGGAGGAGTGTCGCGATCAAACATCCCACATATTAAAAAGGAATAAATGCTAAGTATATGGAGTGGACTAGTCTGGAAAGACCTAGATCAACTTATTCACAAACTTATCCTAAATACATTTGAGGCATTGACCGATTGAAGAATCTGCATATGTGGAGAACATGTGTCGTGTCCTTGAATTTTTATGATATTTATGTGGAGTCGGCATTAGAATCTTCATTTTCTATCTTTTCTTGATCAATTAGGACAATCTTTGCACTTCTTTTATAATCTTCATACCATTAATGAGAATTGAGCTAGAATAGTGGTCCATGAACTGAGTCTATCTCTAAGGGTGGCTCAGCCTTCACATCTTGAGTAGGCTACAAGACCTAGGTTTCTATCTCCCTAATAGGTGTCACCTCTAGGCTAGCAAATCAAAGACAAAGACTAGTTTACAAGGAATCATCCAAAAGAAAAGAGAATTGAGTTATGTAAACTCTGATATGATGTTAACGCTCAAAAGGACGATAAATAGCTTAAATATATCTCACAAGGTGTCATAGTCACCGCGGGTGTTCTCTCAGTGCTCACAGGAAACCCTAAGTGCAATGAAACACATGAATGTGTTTATTCAACCTCATGAGATGTCGTGTAAATACAAGAAATTATATAGCCAGATTAACACGAGTGTACTACCAATCAATTTTTCATGAAGTCATAAAATCATATAAAGAGAAACTACGCATAATTGACTTAAGTGTGTCATTCTTAGGTTATATGCAAGTATGTGAAGGGTATAGTCAGTGTTAAGCATGACATAATGCAATGTAATTCTTCAGCGCTTTTTCTTTTCTTTCTCTCTTTCTTTTTGATTTTATTTTATTTTATCATATAAAACCCAGTACGCATACATGCACAGTGTCACATGTGAATGCTCACCCCCCCAACTAGAGTGGAACATTGTCCTCAATGTGAAAGCATGGGGGAAACAGGAAAACTATACGCAGAAAAAGTAGGGCGTACCGGGGTGACGAGGTAATGGAAAAGAAAAACTGAACTACGTGAAAATGAACCTGAAAATTAACTAAAAATAAAATAAGACAAAATAAAAAGAAAAGAAGGGAAAGAAAAACATCACAATTGTCTAGCGAAGGCTTAGGAGGAATTTCATCTGGTGGGTGCAAGTCTATGAATTGCACAGGCGGGTCTCCAAATTGAGCGCCCACAATGGATCAATCTTCATACCTGCATGAAAATTAACCTCAAATGAATTAATACTCGTTAATATACCAAACAATATGTGTGCAGATCGATCCTCTTGTGTTGATAAGAAAGGGTCTTTATTCAACATCGTGTCTAGGAAATTTGCTTCTTTACGAACTAACGTTTGAGAGAAAGTTACTTGAACAATTACCTTTAGTTCTTCAGAAGCATTAGCATTAAAAGTTTTACCTGGTTCCTTGAAACTTAGACTCTCACCAGTCTGCTCACTCTCTTTATCGGGTGTACAAATCATCTTACCACTGCAAGGGTCTGCTTCCACACTGGGCTCCTTGACATCTAATTCGGTCTAGAGTGACGGTTCCACGGGTTCCAAGCTCTGAGAATGAGGTACCACAGGTTGGTACTCCTTATTGGTATCAGTCTCCTTATTAATTAATTGCTCCACTTCTGGGTCCATTTCCTCTGATTTTTCTTTGAATTCATTTGCTGTAGCCGTAACTTCTAGTGTTGGGACAACTGGTTGTCTGTCAATGAGCATTTCAGATTGGGGAACTTCTTTCTCGCTTCTCAAAGTGATGGCAGCCTTTATTGTCTCAAAGAGAACATCATGCATTTGTTGTTGTGGTTGCTGGTACTCTTGAGGACTAGGTTGATGTTCCGTGAGCGATTTCTCTTTTTTTAAGATGTCCAACTGCGTGTTCATCGCATTAATGGTGTCCCACAATTCATTGAAGTCCTGGGTATGCTGAGTATACTAATTGATCTGACTTTGCATGAACTGCTGGAGCAAGTTTGCCATTTGTGTCATGCTTTCCTAAAAAAGTTCTGACGGCTTACTGCTCCGAGGGATCTATTGTGGCTGGTACTGAGATGGAGGGTTATCGGGATAGTATGTTGGCTCATATGCCTCTTGTTGGCCTTACAAGACTTAAAATCTTGTTATCTTGTTTTGATGCTAACAAATAAGTGAAATTTAATTTATTTGTGTGAGTAATGATATTTCAGGGTTCATATATGAGAAAGTAAGGTCAAAGTGCTCACAAGGATCAAATGAAGCTTAAATGAGCCAAGACATGAATTACTTGTTGAAGAACATGAGGATATGAATAAGTTGTTGAAATCCAAGGCATATTAAAGTCAAAAGATCCAAAGAAAGTCAAAGTAAGAAAGCTTAAAGAATATGGAAGCTTGAAGAAAAGATGGATTCAATCCAAGGACAAAAGCATGAAGACTCAAGTATTTAGAATGTAAATATTTTAGAAGTCTCATGTAAGTGCTTTAATGTTTAAAATATCGTTTGAAATATTTTGAAACTCTTAGGTTAACTTCTTAGACCTAAATACTTTTTAAAATACCTGAATAATATTTTTAAAAGGTCAAAAATTATTTTAAAAAGGTTAGAATCATTTTTGGAATAAAGAGCACCAAAAAGAGTTTTTTCCCAAATGCTGTCAGTTTTTATATAGCCGCATTGAGGTGAATTTTTCTATATCAAAAACTCATTATTTTAAAGAGTGGTAAACATTAAAGTTGTAGGATTTTCTCTTAGCTTTCTTTTGACACTAAGAAAACCTAATTTGGAGTCATAAAGAAAAGGTTATGGCCAAAACACTAAAATAGGGTCACTGTTGTCGGACATTTAAAAATTGTTCAACGGGCAAATTTTTAAAATTCTAATATTTTAAATTATATCCGTTTGAACCTTAAATATTCTAATAAATAGGGAAATTCTTTAAGGAGACTTTTTCAAGTTTGAAAGCCTATAAATACATGGTTTTGCAAAATAAATAAAATGCTAAGAATTGAAAATTCTGTTTTGAGGAGCCGAAAGTACTCTTGTTCTTCCTAAGTTCTCTTGCTCACTCATTGAAAAATTCTTTTGCTGAGAATTCTGAAGTGCTGATTCTTCTTCCTTTGAATTCCTACTGCTAATCCTCTTCTAAGAAGGATATTGGTGAATTCTACACTTGAGCTTCATTCTATTTCCTATTGATATTTTACATTTAAGTATATAGTGCTGAAATTGTACTAACTTGCTCTTTGAGAGAGTATACTTGTATGCAGATGTTAGCTTATGTTTCTTATAGTTCATTGACGTTCCAAGGTGTTTGGATCGTTGGCTAAGCAAGGGGATATTGCTTAGAGAGGCGGACTCTAGCCTATGTAAGGAGTGACTGAACGAGGGAATATCGTTTGGAGAAGGTAGGCTCTAGCCTTAACCAAGGAATGTTGTAATCGGTTTTGTTCCACCCGTCAACAGAACAGGTTTAGTGAATCCTTTGGTGGTTTGCCAAAGGCGAGGATGTAGGCTGGGTATAAGCCGAACCTCGTAAAAATTTTCGTCTCACTCTCTCTTTCCCTATTCTTTTTTTTCAGTACATATTTAAATTGCGTGGATGATTTAAATTGAAAATCAAATATACTACGCATATTTGGAAATCAAGTAAACTTAAAGATTAATTTTGATTTGGGTTGCGGAAACCGAAAGGGAGTACGTTGGTGAAACCATATCTTGCGGAAACCATACGGGAATACGTTTCTTGGTTAAACACTCAAAGATAAATTAACTGAAAGTTAGTTGAGTTTTGAATATCTGGAAAGAGTGATTGAATGTTGTATTGAACATCATATTAAGCAAATCCATATATATAGGGCTTGATTAACATTTATATTTGGGGCTGACTACAAAAGCTTTATTGTGTTTGTGAAAGGATTGTTGAATATTAAATTACATTCTTCACAAGGTTTTCAAATTCATAATCACGGGGCTTATATAAACAAACAAACCATCTCAAGATTTTATATTACCAAAGTGCTGAATACCTTATATCTTGGTTTGGTTGTTTGATGTTTAACTTGTACTTGGCAAATAAATTGATTGTTTGGTTTGAAGATTGTGTTCAATTGATTGGTTGTTAAATTGTGTTATTGATTGGATAAAAGAACTAAGTTCTTGTGTGATTAGTGAAATTAAATAAACAAGTTAAAGAATTGGTTAAGTGTTTAAAGAAGTTAAGGATTCTTAAAAGAAGTTAAAAGAAATTTTTAAAAGCCAATTCACCCCCCCTCTTGGGAAGCTATTCCTAATTTCACCTCTCTACCACTAACTGTGCTGATAGGGTGTATAGTCATGGGTGCCTGATTGTATCATGTGTTCCACTGTGGTACACATTCAGCTAGGTGATCAAAGAACGATAGTACCTGATTTGGATCCTTGCTAAAGAGTTCTCCATTGCACATGGTTTGGAAAAAATACTTGCAATCAGGGGTAAGAGCAGTATAAAAACAATCAACTAACCTCCATGAGTCAAACTCGTGATGTAGACAAGTACTTAGCAGATCTTTAAATCGCTCCCAGCAAGCCCAAAATGTCTCATCATCCTATTGCACAAAATGAATAATCTGTTCCTGCAAAAATTGAGTTTTCTATAAGAGACAAAAAGTATGTAGAAATTCGCGCTTTATATCAGTCCAATTAGTGATAGAGTGAGGTCTTAAGGAATGAAACCACATCTGTGCCCCATCCTGCAAAGAAGCAATAAATAATTGCAGTCTAATGGGTTCATTAGTTCTAGCATGAGAGAAAAACATGTTGCAGGTTGACTCAAACTCTACCAAGTGTTGATAGGGGCACTCAGATTCCGTCCCATAGAACTCGGGTAGCAATGACGTCCTCCGCCGCTGCATCATGAAATTAAGCTCTTCATTACGCAAAACAGTGAAGGAGGATGCAGTGGCATATTCAAGCTGCAAAAAGTCCATTATCATGCATGGTGCAGGTGCAGTCATATTTATGTGTTTATTTTCTTCAAAACTCAATTTTTTTCTTTTTTTGTTTTCTTTTTTTTCTTTATAAAACTAATTAAAAAGATGAGAAAAATGCTAATTTGAGACTAAGACCGACATTCCCCGGCAACGGTGCCAAAAACTTGACTCACTCAAAAAATGAGTAGCTCAGAAGTTATCCCAAGTATAGGAGTTATGTCGTGTAATACCTAGCCCAAGGGCTAGATTGTCTCCTCAGGGAATGCGTTTTAATATCAAATTTTACTTTCTTCCAATCGAAAATAAAAAGGTATTGAACTCAGTTTAGATTCAAGATTTTCTAGATTGGTTGAGACTTGTATTAAATAAACACGCGAATTAAAACCCTAAAACTAGCATGCACTGAATTAGATAACAAAAATGGAAACCCTAGTCTACCCAAAGAAACACCGAAACACGCGCTAATTAAAAATGGTAACTTCGAACTCAGAATTAAAATATGCAATGGAAACTCAATCAGACTAAAAACCGAACCTTTAACATGAACCAAGAACTTGATTTAAAATTAAACTATCAATCAACCTAAACGATAATGGGGCACAATAAAAACATGAACTTTGTATTTTATTCCTTGTTTTTATCTCATAACCAAACCAAACTTCACTAGATTAATTAAATAAACTAAAGCATTAATTAAATCTACCACAAAATTTATTGAGAAAATAAATAAGTTGCGGCAATTCAAAATTAAATCTTTCCCTAAACTTCAATAAAAAAATAAATAAAATAATTAAAAATAGTCACTTGAATATTACTAAATAAGCATTTAAATCCATATCACTTAGTCTTCAAAAAAATAAAAATAATATCCAAATAAAATAAAATAAAATAAAAGAAGAGAGAAGGAGAGAGACAGCCATGAGAGGCCGTGGCATGAGTGCTAGTGTGGAAGTCCGAGGAGGAGAATTGCTGGAATTTTGGAGGCTGTGTTGTCTACTGTTGGAGTTTGGAGGCTGAAGCTGTGTGGAATGAAGCAGCTTGAGATGTTGAGGAGCTCTGGTTGCTGGTGGGCCATGGCTGGAATAGCTGTTGTGCTGGAACAAAGGGAGAAAGAGAAGAAAAGCAAAAGAAAAGAAAATAGAAGGAAGAAGGAACAAAACCAAAACAAAAGAAAGGAAAAAAAAAAAAAAAAAAAAGAGCACCGCAGCTGCGCTCGAGCAAGGAAGAGTTTAAAAGGGAGGCTGGTGGCTGCCCTACCCGGATCCATTAAGAGACCTAACCCGGCCATGCATGGCCCGGTCACATCAAGAAAAACTGATTTTATTTTATTTTCTTTTTTCTTTTTTTTTTCTTCATTTTTGTTCTCCGTGTTCACAGCCAAGTTTGACCTTGCTAAAGTCCGTTTCACTCAAAACTCAAAACTCAAAACACATAAGTTGTAGATAATCCTTTCCTATTTCTCTAGAAATTTGAATCATCTCGATCGGAGCTTGGACTGAAAATTTATGTGCGAATTATGACTTGGAGCTGATTTTAACTCCCGGGAATTTTTCTGCGATAAAAAATTACCAAAAATTCATAAATTGTTCAATAAAACTAAAAAATGATGAATAGGACACTTTTTTAAAATATTAGATGTAATTAGATATTTAATTAAAAATAGAAGTCATAATGTTCGGATTAAGATGCCTAATTACACAGTTTGGGCGCATATTCATGATACAGCAATGACTTGTAAATTAAAGTAATGATGATTTTATTTTGTTTAGTATAGTGTAATAAAGGTGTAATTGTAATATAAAGTATATGATCGGTAAAGTTTTTAGTTTTGGGAGAATTTTCTTTTATGAGTATATTTGTAATCTCCTAGAACTCATAATGTAACCACGATATTCCTTCACCACAAGTGAGGGTTAGTAATAAAATAAGTAGACCAAGTTTCTTTAAGGAATGGTGAATCATATGGGTAGAAAATTTCAAGGACGAAATTTTTATAAGAAGGGGAGAATGTAATGACCCAAAGAATTATGGAATTTAAATAATAAAGAGAGGAGGGTTGCCTTCGTCGATGAAGTGGCTTATTGGGCTCGTCGACGGGAGCGCGTTTCGTCAACGAGAAAATACCGAAAGGCTATTTCTCAGCCTTGAATTTCGTCGACGAGGAATAAGCATTCGTCGATGAACTTCCTTCATGACCTTGTCGACGAGGAGACGTTTCTCATCGATGAAAGCTAGTGTATAAATAGCCCTAAATCCGGATTTCAGCGCAGATTATTCAGAAAAATCACACTTTCTCTCTCCTATTCGGTTTTTACTTCTTCTCTCTAAGATTCCGGGCCCATTCTTCACCGGATTGACGATCCGAAGCTGTCATGACACTCTTAAAAAAGTTCTCTTCAAGTCTACTAGAGTGGATCGTTGGTGGGGCTATATTGAACTTCATCCCAAATTCAGGGTAAGACTTTTTATTCATAATATGACTTGCTTACAATTATAGAAAGTGCAGTGGTCGAAGAAATACTAAAATTTTATTTTGGTAGATGTTATTTTCAAGGTGTGGATCGGGGTACCCCGCGAGTGTAAGACTAGTCATATTAAGGTCTTTCCAATAATCAAGTAAGGGAAATATGTTATGCCAATTTAAATAGAGATTTTTACCAGTAAAATATAGTATATGTTTATGGGTTTACAGAGTAGGAAATTATACAGTTTTATAAATTATGTTTAATGAGTTTTAAATATTGTGTGGCATGAGAATATAGATATAGTAAAGAATTCTACACGACTTTTACAGAATTACGATTGAATAGTATTTACAGAATCATGTTATACAGATTATACAGTTTATTACAAAGCTATAACTAAATAGTATTTACATAATCATGATTTACCAAATATATATAGAAAGATATTTTTACAGTATTTTCAGGATTATGATTTACAGTACATATAGACAGGTATATGTTTTTACAGTTTTCATAGTACCATGATTATATAGTTTTACAGAACCATGACATACAAAAATACAGTTGATACAGGAATACGGTTGATACAGAAATACAGTTCATTACAGCGTCATGGTTAATTCAGTTGATACAGAATCATGGTAGAATAGATAGATTTTATATAGAAATGTATTAAATAGTATCAGACCCTAATGGACCATTACAGATCAATTTACAAAGCGCGGTACCGTAGCTATTTACAGTTTGGAGTGCAACCACATAACTCAGATAGTACGTGGATTTACAGTAGTCGACCGTGCCTATGTAGTGGAGAGGCTTCCCATCAGTTAAGGTTGAGGAGGCCGATCTGACTTTCGGAGTATAGTGACTTATCCTGGTAGGCCAGTCAATGATAGGTCCCGCCTATGGGCTGCACAACCCAGTCTTGAGGGGTTAAATCATGACATATAGTTATCCATCTAGGGAGATTTTCTCAGTTATTATATGTATAATCAGATTTAAAGAATCGATAGGCATATCTATGAATATTAGAAGTATTATGAATAGAAAATTTATAAGAACAGTTATGTTAAGTAACATAGGTATCAGCTATACTGTACAATATTTATACATATTTTCTCAGATTCAGTGTTCTATGGTATTTCTAAATCAGATTTTATAAATATGTAACTCATTTGTCACACACTAGTAATAAGATATTTCGTCTTACTAAACGTTGTCTCATCCCCGTAATTCAACATTTTTTTGGTGATCTAGTTAGACGAGCAGATCAGGCTCGTAGATATAAGGGGCTACAGTACTGCCCTATCTGAAGGGTGAGTACTTTTGGGAGGTTATTTTTGAATAGCCTAGTTCAGTTGAGGGTATTTTTGGGAATAGATGTGTATGTATATTTTGGGGCAATGTTCTGACACTCTGGTATTATGTATATATATGGTTATGGTTTAATGAAATCTGCTCTTCGCTGCTTAGGTTGTTTGTGTGTGTGTCAGATTCCATGAGTCCTACCTGGATTGTGATGAGGGTTTAATTTATATTAAGAGGTACCAGAACAGCGAAATTTCACAGTATATACATTTACAGGAAAAAAAAAAAAGAATTTTTATGGTAGTAAAATAAGGTCATTACAGAAACAGTCTCTCAATTTTGTTTGTTTTCCCTGATTTAGTTGTTTTTGTGTCATGACATTCATATTCTTAAAGATATACAACTTGTAATATAATACAATTAGGAAAAAAGCAACTGAAAAAATGCAAGAAAAAAACTCCTCAAATCTTCTCTTAAAGCTTCACACCCAATGGCTTAACCTTTTGCATCACAATTTTAAAGATAAGGCTATTAGTACAGATAATTCGTTATCATCAAAATCAAGTTAATGAAATTTTGGGGCTAGCAACCTAGAAGCATTTCTTGGTTATTTTGTTTGCACTTGATATGGAGACCAAGAGAATGAGAGATACAAAAGATAAGGAGAGGACACTAACACTCATCTCAACAAAAGAAAATAATGAAATTGAAGATAATGATGAAAATATTGTACTCATCACCAAAAATTTAAGAAGATTTATCAAAATGAACAAGGATGAAAAGAGCAAAGAAAAATCATATGTTATAAGTGCAATAATTCGAGACATATTTGAACCAATTGGCCAAAGCTCAAAAAGAAGGCTTTCAATATCATTTGAGAAAATAACGATTTTGATTCAGACTCCTACAAAGACATAATAAGTCTTGCCTCATGACCATTAAGAACAAAGATGAGTTAAGCTCCTCATCCTTTATGAATGTTTTTTTTTTTAAAATGGTTTGTGTAGTGATAAAAATAATAATAAAAATAAAAATAAAAATATTAAAAAATTAATAATTATTATTAATTTAATAATATAATATAACAACATATTAATATAATATAATATATTATAATGATATAATATTATATATATAACCTAAACTTAACCAAAAGGAAAAATTCCATCAGTATTAAGTTTCCTAAGGAAGGAAAGATGCACCCAGTCTCTTTCTCTCATCACGCTCTCTCTCTCTTCCGCCATCTCTCTCTCTCTCTCTCTCTCTCTCTCTCTCTCCTCAAATTTTCAGCAAATTTTTGGCCGATTGAAGAACGAAAAATACCATTGGGTTCCATTCTCGGTCACCAACATTTTAAATCATAGTGGATTTATCATAGGAGCGTCGTAGGCACCACTTTTGGGGTGAGGTAAAGGGAATAGATTATGTCAATCTATTTTGAAAGTATTTCCGATTAAATTATAGTAATTGGTTTCAAGAATAATATACATGATTTTCTAAATATTTGGGCTTATGAGAATGGAAATTTTGAATTATTATACGTATATTTTGGGGAATAAATTTTAATTAAATTAAACTGCGGGGGGTTTTGATCAGATCGGGATTTTTGGGAATATATTTTAATTAAGTTAAACTCCAGGGATTTAACCAAATCATATTTTTTGGGAATATTTTAGATTTAAATTAAATTGCGGAGATTTGATCATATTCGGGTTTTTAAAATATATTGAGGATTAAATTTTAAAACGGGGGATTGATCATACCTATGTTATAATTAAATTTACCAATTATATATTTTAAAAATTCTATAGGCAATTGATGAAATTATAATTATTGAATAAATCAGGTGGCATGAGATTTAATTATATTTTACTGCATATTTGAATCTAAGTATTTTTGTGGTATTATTATAAAAATGTGATTTGGACTATTTGATGGAAATACTGGAAATGTGGTGGAATTTGTGAAATGAGATATGACGGCTGAGAGTTAGGTTTGATATTACGACTGAGTGCCAAGTTTGATTTGACAGTTACATTGAAATATGAAAATGAGAATTTTATTACAGTTTTATTACTCAAATTGCATTATATGGTTTAAGAACCCTGGGAACTAGTTGTGATGAGAGCATAGTACCGTAACTAGTATTTGAGATAGTGCAACCACACTGTTTTGGATAGAAGTGTTGGTAATGAAAAGTCAATTTGGCCATAGAAGGGTTGTGTACCCCCCCTCCCTTGGAGTCTAAACCAAACTGGGTAGGCAAATCGGACTTGTAGACATGAGATTTGACTTAGCCTGGTGGTAGGCTAGCCAGGGCTAGGTCCAGTCTTCGGACCACACAACCCGATCATGGGGGTTATACATGATGGTGTTGTATGTGGGGGTTTCTTTTATGCACATATATGAATTTATATAAATGCGGTTATTTAAATGAACTGTTTTATATTCTTAAAGAAATGTGTATTTTTAACTGTATAGGTGTGAGTTATGTTGTACAAATGTCATATCTGTCAAATAAATTAAATTAAAGAATGTGTTTAAATTCATGAGAACTCATATTAGCCACACACTAACAATAATCTATTTCCTCTTACTAGAAGTGTCTCACCCCAATAAATATATCAAAATTTTAGGACCTACAGGAAATCAAGTCTAGGAGCTTTAGGGTGGGACCTAGACGAGCTAGCTGAGAGTGAGTAGTGTTAGGACAATATTTGTTTATAGATAGTTGTTTTGGTTATTCGGGGTTGTAGTATGTTTTGGGGAAATGTTGATACTAAGGTTGACAGGTAGTACACTGTTATGCATGGTTGTAAAAGTAGATTTTGTTTACGCTATTTGTTTGTTTAAATTAATTATTGGGTGGTATTACTTTGGACCCCACTGGGTTCGAGGATATGGTGTGTGTGTGTGTGTGTAGTGATCCTAAAAATAAAAAATAAAAGAAATTTTTTTAAAAAAAAATTATTAAAAAAATTCAAATTAAAATTTTTAAAAAATTGAAAAAATTAATTAATTATTTATTTTTAGTAATTAAATAATATAATATAATAATATAATATTATAATGATATATTTTATATATATATATATATGAACCTGAAGGATCTTGAGATCCTTCAGGAAGAAGAAAGATCAGAGAGCAGGACCCTTCGTCTCCTCCATCCCCTCTCTCCCACTTTCCTCAATTTCATCATCGATATTTGGCCGTCGGGCTCTGTTTGCCACCACCAACACTTCTGTTGGAGCGGATCTATCGTGGGAGCGACGCAAGCATGTCTCTTAGGGTAAGGTCAATTCTCAAACTTACTTCAATTTCTCTTAAACTATAAGCTCAATTAAAAAACGGAAATTGTCAGGAGATTCATGGGAAGATTCTCTACAATCTAGCAAGAGTCAGTTTTTGAGTTGGAGTTCCGAGGTACCAATCCTAAATGGGGGTAAGTTTAATAATTTAGACTTTATTAGGCTATTTAGGGTATTCAGAGTGTAGGAAAATTTTAAGAAAAGTTATTCTAGGGATTGTGATGAGTAATATAGTAAAGTTTGAATTTCAAGGTTTCAAGGGTTTTGAACGTCGTGGGGCGTAGGCCGGGGTGTTATCGGGCTTTTCAGGAATCAGGTAAGAGGATTAAGTTAAGTCAGTAATTTTATGAATCAATTTAATTGTTATGTTTATATAAATTTATATATTTATTTATTTAAGAATTTAAAAGTTATTTTGAAAACCAACCTTTCGAAATGAGTTTTACAAACCTAGGATATATGGTATGGTATTTTTGAATAGAATGAACAGTGGAATGCTTGTTTGTTTATATGGATACGTTAACATGTGGAAATTATGTGGCAGATGATTTAATTGGTATGAATTATTATATATTTGGATTTGAGATTTTGAAATACTGAACTATTTTTGAAATATTGAAATGCTTGCGAAAATACTGGAATTGTTTATGAAATGCGGGAGTTTGAAATAATGGCCAGTGGTCGGGTATTGTTTGATTGGCCAAGGGTTAGGATTATTATTTGACGGCCGAGGGTTGAGTTTTAATTGACAACTATACGCCGGGTTGTATTTTGTGGTTGGGGACTAGGTTTTTGGAATAATAGGAAATATATGTGAATTGATGTTTTAAATGGTGATTTCTATTATCTAAATTGCATGATATGCTTTAGGAACCCTAGGGACCAATGTATTGTGAGCACGGTACCGTTGCTAGAGATTTGTTATGTGGCCATGTGTGCCCACACCTGTGCTGAGAGGTGTAGGGTGGCCTTGTTCGATTTGCCTACGTGAAGTGAATGCACCTCCCTACGTGAGGGCAATCGGACCAACAATTGGAGCTGCGTATACCCACGGAGTATGTTAGCAGAGAGTACAGATGACTACTGTTTGGGTGGATCCCTCAGACATTAGTCCAGCCTTCAGGCCGTACAACCCGTGCCATGGGGGAAGTAAATGACCTGTTTGTTAGAATTGGTGTATTCCCAAAAGGGGGGGGGTGAATTGGAATTTTAAACTTTTCTCCTAGGTTGAACTAGATGTTAGCAGAATATTACAACCTAGGGTCTTTCTATGCAGTTCCAAATACGCTGATAAATATAATATACGAAAATTTAGATCAAGCGCATCATTCACATAATAACATACAAGTGCGGTAAATATAAAGTGCGGAAATATAAACAAACACATGATATGTTATCGGGGGTTTGGCCAATTGTGCCTACGTCCCCGCCTCTAACTCGCAAGCCCGAGAATTCCACTAATAGCTCACTTAAGGATGGAGCGGCACCGATTACAACCAGGTCAATTACCACAAGACAAACCTCAACCTTAACCAGGTTAATTAGCGAGGCTGACCTCAACCTACACGCCTTAACAGGATGACGCACCTAACTTTCCTAATCGGGTCTAAGCCAATCCGGGACTATTTCAAAGGGCTAGTCTCCCTCTTCAGGCCTGTGCCTAGAACACAACAGTTTTGCTCAATAAATGAAATGGTAGTAATTATGCTTTCAAGTAAAGCAGATGTGTACCCAACTACGCGCAATTACATACGCCATAATATGATTTAATATGTAAGCTCAATGTGGTCCAATATTTCAACTCTCAAAATATTTGCTATCAGTATAATGAGTACGTGAGAGTGTCAACCAGTATGATCTTTGTATCGCAATATGTGTTCAATCTAATAGCTCACACAAAGATACTAGCCAAACAATATATATGTATATTTCAATCAGCAAATTTTCTCAATTGTATGATGCTCTAGTAATGTATATATTTGGTTTACAAAAGAGTATTCGATCTTTGTATTCAGCAAAGGATATGTAAGATAATGAATATTGCAGCAAAGATCAATATCACAAACACAAATATCTTTTCACAAATATATCAATGTAAATCACATAAGATATTTGAGTATGTTTTGAAAATGATTTTGCAACCTAAAGACAAATACAAGCGTCCTAAGATATTGCAACACAAATGCAATACTCAGAAGCTTAAACAAGTCTTCTTAGGATAGGCTTATTAGCAAAAGCCCCCTAAGAACACTTAGGTTTAGCACTCGTAAAAAATCGAATCAATCAATCAATCAAGAGTGGGAGAGTAAGCCTATTTAGACTAACACTCAATCAACTTACAGAGGGTTTAATCAATATGAGAATGTAAGTAAGAGTGTAGGAGGCTAAAAAATGAGTATTATAGGTTTTTGGATTTTCAAAGAATTCTCCCTAATCAAATCTGCTAATGTGTTACTAATTTTCTCAAATGAAGGGGTATATATAGACACCCCATGAATTATGACCGTTGAGGACAAGGCTGGTATTATTAGAAAATTTTAATGGCATTTTAATTAATTTAACTTTGTTTAAAACATTTTAACCATGGTAAAAAATCAGGGCAACCCGAGAGGTCCGATCAACTAGAACACTTTTGGTTGACCGAAGTTCATATGGCTCGGTCAACCAGGACATTTTTGAACTGGGGACTCGGTCGACCGAAAGTGCATGTCCGAGGTGATTTTTCAATTTTACAGAGGTTCGGTCGACTAGGCTATTTTGAACTGAATGGTTCGATCAACCAAACAGTTGAGATTTCTCCCGAGAACCCTCGATTGATCAGGTAGTTGGTATTCAATTTTGGCTCGGTCGACTGGGTGGTCAAATTGTTGACCTCAAGAGGGTTCGGGCCACCAGGGGATTTGAACGATAATGGTTCAATCGACTGGGACATTAGTCAACTGTTGACCCAAGCTAGTTTCGGTCGACTGAGGTAGAATGAACTGCCAAGGTCAGTCGACCGAAAGTGCACAATGTGTGCATTTCGGTCCTATTATGATTCACTCAAACCCTAATCAAGTGCTTAACATTCATAGGTGTAATGGTGAGTATCCTAGGGTCATTTTTGGGTCCTTTTGAAGACAACGAAAAAATTCGGTGTCGGTCGACCGAAACCCTAAGGTCTTTCTAAGGTTATTTTCATTTTGAGCATTACGAGCTTACATATTAAAACATGCATGTGATGTGTGTGATTATTACATACAGAAAAACCCTAATTACTATTACAGACCAATTACATAACTGAATATATATTAGAATTGAAAACATGAATTGGTCTTTAGGCTTTATTTGCTTTCACGTGCATGTGCATCATGATCTTGACAATCTAAGTTCCTGCACAAAGTCTCAAGTACCCATTATATACAATGAGTATTTGTTATAATCAAAATCGGGCGTGACCTATAAGGTCAATATTCTCCCCCTTTTTGATGGTGACAAATACGACAAGCAAAAATGTAAGTTTAAGCTTAAAAGGCTCCCCCTATCAGTAAGTGTCCAATTTATTTTGAAACAGAGTCATTTTACCCATTATTTTTGCCTCTTTCCATCTCCCCCTTTTGGCAACAGTAAAAAGGGCCATATGAGTTAATAGCCTAGGCAATGGGTAAGTATTACCGTTATACTTGAAGAATAATGGAAAGATTTTTAAAAATTTCGGTAGAGTGCCGTTTGTAAATTGAAGTTTCCAAAATAAAACCTGTATAAGTGTAACTTGTTTGAGTTCAAATATATCCTAGCAGTTTATCCACAACTACTCAAACAGTTCAGTATGATCCAACCAATAAAATATAAAGCTCAATAAGATCATGCAATAAAATGTAAAGTCCAAGGGCATCATGGAGTAGACATGCGAATTATGCACACAAGCAACAATCAATGTTCACAAAGTATAAGGCAATAAAACATATCAACTGTAAAATTTGTTTCTTAGACTTGTAAATTTTACTTGAGAGCTCCCCCTAAATTTATGCAAACTATGAAATGTCTAGGAAGCATCTACTTATACTGACATTAATTATGAGAGTTCATTAAGTTTCTAGTACAGTATAAGTAATGAAACAAATCGGACTCAAAAAGTTAAAGCCAATTAATAGTATAGGTCCACTAAGCTTGGTGAGTTATAATTCTCTTCTCAAGGATGGGGCTTAAATTCCCCGATATAGTCTCAAGCATACATAAGTACGTTTTATGCTCAAGAATGAATTTCATTTAAGCACAACCATCATATATTCATTCTTCTTAGTATTACTTAGCATGCAAGAGATTTTAAGCATTAAGTTCTTACTGATTTATTCTAAGATTGGGACTTAAATTCTTATGTATATTTGCATGCATGCTTACTTGAATTAAGCTCAAAGATGATGTTCTCTTAAGTGCATTTCTTATATACTCATCCTATCAAATAAATTCAGCATGCAACAAATATTAATCATTCAGCGCATATGCATGACATATTGCATTTCATTTTAAAAGCATGATAATCAATTAATACTATACTCAAAGTTATACAATTTTGAAATACATGTATGTATATAATAATAATGAGGCAAAAGGAAAAAAAGAGTTTATTTTGAAATTTGATCTTGCAAAAAGTTAATATAGATAAATATATATACGTATATAATTATAATATATATCCCCTTTTTAATGTTTGCAAAATGGTGATGGGGGTTGCTTGCAGAAAAAAAAAAGAATTTAATTTAAAAAAGCAAGTACAAGTTTTCTAGTTTGTCCATTAAGCGCATACTAAAATATAACTAGAAAACCAAAACCATAATGATCCTAAGAATTCAATAATCACGTACACGATCATATGGCAAACACAAACAATTGTGGTGATATAAACATGTTTCAGACTATGATTTTTAATAAAAACATTTCATTCAATCACATGCCACAATAAGTTCACAATAGATCTAAGCTAAACATATTTGTGAGTGAAACAAAATAGGATTTCATGTTTAGATGCTCCCCTTTTCAATTTGAGTACGTGCTTAGGTTCTTTAACTACTTATACTAACCAAAGATTAATTTCATTATGCTTAGTAGTATAAGCCATCAATTCAAATCTTTAAAATCAACTATAATGAGTATTTGTCAATTACATGTTATCATTTGATTAGTATAGTTGTCCCTATAGACCATGGATGCATCAGAAGATATATATTAAGGCATGCAATAATGTTCATGACCCAATAACATTTCATATCAAAACATAAGCCTTTAAGAACTAGATATAATGTTTTGGGTATTCTTAAGAGCTACAATATTCAATAAATGAAAGTAATGCATATGGATCATTTATGCGCTTCCTATATGGAAGGATCTGAGCCTTTCTAAATAATTGATGATTATGCTAGGATGAAGATTAATTATCTACTTGAGTTTTCACTTATCCTTTCAAAAATATTTTAAAGTGAATTTCATCATAATTATCTTTAACATAAGGTTTTGGTTTGGGAAAAATCCTGTCGGAATTTCGGCAACATGCCGTTTGTAAATCGGACATTTTCCAAATTTTCATGCACCAAAACTTGATAGATTCAAGCGATCAATTCAAAATAGTATTTTGAGCTTGCGAGAACCTATAATCCATTACTAGCATGCAATTCTCATCAACTTCATCCGCTATGCGGGAGGCTTTCAACACAAGCATGCAATCTAGTAGTATAATCAACAAATGATACAAAAGATAAACTATCCATTATAAAATATACTCATTTAACGCATAATGAATAGCAGGAATTCAGTGCTTTTCATATGAAGGCATATGGGCATGAAAGACAAAAATTCATGAGAGCATTTAATGTATATATATTCATGAAGAGAAATGCTCCCCCCTAAGTTATGCACTTATTCAATTTATGCCTTTTTCATTTTCTAGTTCTTTAACCAAGTGTTTTAAGATTTTTGACAATGTATGCTTGGCTTTGGATGAATAGGCTTAAAGGACCAAATAGTCACAATAGATATTTCTTTAAGTGAGCTAAGCCAGTATTACCTCTATTGATATGAATTTCGATATGTGTGAGAGGCACAAGTTAGAATGACTTTCAATTTAAAAGTACACATGCATAGGTCTACTTGAATTTTATGCATTCATCTAGATTGAGACCTAGGCAATCAAGTTAGTCATTCAACTCATCTCTAAGTATATAAAGCTCTAAAGGATATGAGTTAATAATTTCAGAGCATGTGAAGTGAAAATGAGTAAATACTCTTGACAATCAAACTATTCTTTGCTCTACTTTTAGGATGGATCCCAGGGATAAGGGCGTAAATGCCCGAGGTAATAATAATGTAGATACTTCTAGCGAGGAGAATGTAGATACCTCGGCGGTGTTGTGAGATTTAGCTCGGCAAGTTAGGAAGGAAATTTAGTGGGACCCTAGAGGAAAGAATCACCCATAGGTAGATCGGGGCTGCACTATCGAGCAGTTCACCCGTATGAGTCTGCCGAAATTTGCAGGAGGAGCGGACCAGATCACGGTTGAGGATTGGGTTCAGGAGATAGAGGAACTTCTGACTATTCTACATTGCACCAATAAGTAGAGGGTGCAGTACGCTACTTTTAAGTTGGTTGGGTAGGCTAAGCGGTGGTGGAGAGCAGTGAATCTGGTGGAGGATTAGAGGCTAGGACCTGCATTTACTACCTGGAGCCTATTTAGGGAGATCTTCTTCGTCGGGTATTTCCCCACTTCCACCAGGGAAGTTAAAGCAGAGAAGTTTCTAAATCTGACACAGGAGCACTTGACTGTACAGCAGTACGTGACCAAGTTTGTGAAGCTATCTCGCTTCACCCCATACATGATCTTGGATGAGCCGAAGAAGGTCTAGAGGTTTGAGAGAGGTCTAAGGCAAGGAATACGGGTGCAGGTGCTGGCGTTGCAGACCCATAGTTTCTCTAAGTTGGTGGACAAGGCCATGGTAGTGGAGGCCAGTATACAGGAGTGTAAGGCAGGGTAGCGAACCAGACGAAGAGACCCCTGCCTCATGGGTTTCAGACCGGCACCAATTGGAGTACATGGAGTTGGCTTGGTGACTACATGGGTAAGCGATAGAAGGTAGGGCCCGAGCTCCTCAAGGAACTCATTCACACCCTCCTTGCCCCAGGTGTCATTAGAAGCATTAGGGCAAGTGCCGGGGTAGATTCGTTGGCCGTTACCGATGTGGTAGACTTGGCCACATAGCACGAGACTGCCGTGCACCGTTCAGTGATGCGTCCGCACCTCATCAGTTCCGGGGACATAATTAGGCACTTTAAGGTGGCCACCAGAGGGGCACTGCTCAGGCCCGGGTGTATTCACTTACGTTGAGAGATGTAGAGGATGCCGGCGACATGGTGATAAGTACTATTTTATTTTTGTCGCATAAAGCTATTGTGTTGTTTGATTCAGGGGCGACACATTCATTCGTGGCTCAGGAGTTTGTTAAATTGTGTGGGATAAAGGCTCAACCACTAGGCGTTGATTTATCAGTGGCTACACAGACAGGGACCGTAGTAACGTGTATGAGGATACTTGAAAATTTTCTGATCAATATTTAGGGGAAAATGTTGCCTGCTAATCTTGTAGTTTTTGACATGCACGAATTTGTTTTAGTTATTCGGGGTTGTAATATGTTTTGGGGAGATGTTGATATTAAAGTTGAGAGGTAGTACTCTGGTATGCGTAGTTGTAAAAGTATATTTTGTTTCCACTGTTTGATTGTTTAAATTAATTATAGGGTGGTATTACTATGGACCCCATTGGGTCCAAGGATATGGTGTGTGTGTGTGTGTGTGTGGGGTACCAAAAATAGCATTGATGATGTCATTATTATGATTATTTGTGGATTAATTTCAGGGGCGTTACAGTTTATCTCATATTTTTAAATTTGGAATTTAGTTGAAAATGATTTTCATTGAAAAGTGAAATCATTTGGGCTATTTCAAAATCTTTTCTTCAAAAAAAAAAAAAAAATAGTTGTTCTTGTCCAAAGTTTCATCTTACACAAAGGAATAAACTTGTTTCTATACTTGCGGTTGTTTTTCTTTTTTCCTTATCATTTTTAAACTTAAAAAAAAAAAAAAAGATTTATATGTTGTGCGTTCAAAATTGTGAGCATTCATTGATATAGTATAAATTATGTGAAATTTTTTGCTTATTATGTTGATTTGAGGATGAATAAAATATTTATCAAATAATGAGGATGATGTTGAAATGTTTATAGAGAAATTTTACTTAATTTTTGAACATATATGCACCGGTTTAAAAAGACCATGCTCAAAATGAACATCATGTCATTATTGAAAATATTGATATTTCGACATTGTGAAAGATGATGTGAAAATTTGAGCTTAAATGAATATATTGTTATAAAAATTCAACTTATGGAATATTTAGTTTACTTTAAAATATGAGAATTTTGAATATTTTGTAGTAATTTGAGCATATCAAATATATCATTGTGGAAGTTAAGCATATTAAATTTAGCATAATTATTTGAATATCTTGTTGTTGGAATATTAAGCATATAGAAGATTTTTGTTGATGATAATCATTTTGAGAATATTGTATCTTATATTTGAAATTAAGCATATTAATTATCTAGTGAAAAATTAAAATTATTGTTTACCAAGATTTTTTATGGATATTGAGTTTTTTGAAATATTTTGTTATCGTGAAAATTAAACCTCATTGAATATCTTGTCAAATGTGAAAATTAAGGGTTGAAGACAAGCGTGGTCACTAAACTTGTCGTGTTAATCCAATTTAGTCACTATACTTTAATTATTGCAATTGAATTCAACCAACTTTTAAAATTGATTCAATGTCATCCAATGTCTAACATCTGTAAAAAAAAAAGTGAACGAAATGTTATGTTAGTATTCCAATCAACAACACCAAAGATCTAGTCAACATTCAGCCATCATTTTGCCCTTCTCTTTTCCTTCATTGCTTATTCTTATTCTTCTTCTTCCTTCGTCTCTCTTTCACTTCTCTTTTTGCTCCCCATTTTTAGCCTTATTACCTTTTTTGTCTACCTATAATTAGTATAAGATTTTTTTAATGGTTACTTTAAAATTTTGATTTCTCCTCTCTCACATCCCCCCAATGACACTCTATTTAGTGGCATCTTTGCAAGATTACATTGCCATTTGCTAATTTAAGAAGAAGATAGAGTCTAGAGGTCACTACCATTTGCCAATCTAAGAAGATACAGTATCCAGTATAGTCCTATAGCTGACTAATTAATAGATGTATTGATGTTTAAGTAGAGGCATGGGAAGGAGAGGGTGAGGGTGGATTGGGTTTGGAGGAACCTAGATGGGTGCCACCTTTTTATTGAATGTAGAGTTGACATTAGTCTATTATTTGACTATGTTGTTGCCTACATACTCGATGTCAATTTTCATATTGTTTCCACTGATACAATAAGAAAAAAACTGTAATTTCAGTTTGCTCCTTATGTTTAACTTTGTTTTTCTTCTTACTTTCTTTTTAATAGTTTTTTTTTTTACTTAGCAAAAAAATAATAGGAAAAAAAGCACAACAAAAGAGAAAAACAAACATTGAGAAACACATAGGAGAAAAAAGGGAAAGTAGCAAGGCAAGCCTAAAATAAAGACTTGCCATTGAACATAAACTTAGCCATGGAATTGGAGAGGATGAAAAGGCACTTTGTAAAGATCATGTTGACGTCAACACACACAGTCGTAGCACACAAGCAAGCACGAAACAATCAACAACCAACCACTAATGTAATCACTCAATGATGAAACATGCTATAGAAGCAATCAAATAATAATAAGAAGAATCAAAACTACAAGTAGAACGCACAAGATTTACGTGATTTGACAATAGCCTACATCTATGGGAGCAACAACCTGGGTTTTCTCTATGATCAATGTCAAAGCTACAATCTTTGGGTTACAATATTGTTTAAGTAGGAACCCAATGCATATAGAAGTGTTCTAGTTTATCTAAACTACATCTGTATTGATCTCCCAAAGGAAATATCTCAGGTAAGCCCAATCTACAAGCTCCAGATTTGAAATCATGTAATCTACGCCGACGGTAACTGTCGACGATTTGGTGCTGGGAAAAAAACCTTCTATGTATTGCCTAAAACAGTTGATGGTTAGGGCCCAATCTGTCGACAGTTTGCCCTCAGACCTGCAGACTCCTCTCATGCAATTGTCCCTCACTTCACGTAACTTTCTACGGTGCATGTGATCCGCTCTGAATATGAGCTACATCCCCAACAATCTCCAACTTGACGAATATTCACCACCTTAGAAATTTGAAAGCATAACCGATGCTCCACTCTGGCCTGTGGATTGGGTTTGTCTCCCTTCTAGCAATTGGAGACGTTCATTAAGTCCAAGCAATGCTTGAACTTGTCCGTCCTGACCAGCTTCATCAGCATATCAGTTGCATTGTCAGATGTTTAAACCTTATCAAGAAAAAGTTCTCTTGACGAAGTCACGTCTCGTCGATGAGAAGATACCGAGAGGGGTTTTAAGGCAGTATGAAGGTTCATCGATGAAATTCTTCAGGGACTCGTCGACAAGATGACGTGTCTCGTTGACGAATCCGGTGCTATAAATAGCTAAAAACCGAATTTTTATGTAGAAACTCGCGCAAGAAACCCTCTCTCTCTCTCTCTCTCTCTCTTTCTCTCTCTCTCTCTCTCTCTCTCTCTCTCTCTCTCTCTCTCTCTCTCTTTTTCTAAATGTCTCTCTCTCATTCTTTCTTCAATTATGGCCCCGTTTCTCGCCGCATTGACGATCTGAGACCATCACGATGCTCCTGGGAAAGTTCTCCACAAGTCTGTCGGAGTGGATCATTGGTGGGAGTGGTTCGAATTTCATCCCAATCTTAGGATAAGAAATTTTATTCAAAATTTGCTTTCCCTATAGTTATAAGAAACGTAATACACAAAGAAATAATGATATTTTGTTCAGAGAGATGTTGTTTTCAGGATGTTGAGCGGGGAACCTTGCGGGTATAGAGCCAGAGTACGGTAGGGGTTTTTCAGAATTTAAGTTAGGGAAATATACTATGCTAGGAGTTTTAACCGTGTTATCAGAGATTTTATGTATATTTATGTATGCCAGTTTATTGTTCAAATTTTTACAGAATAAGAATTTTAATGTATGTGTGGCCTGAGTAGATGTTTACCTAATATAGAATTTACATAGTTTTTCACCATATCATGTTATACAGTATATAGGCATATATAAATAAATTTTATTCAGTTTAATTTATTCCAGTATTTATAGAATACCATGTTTCCCTAATACCATAACACTTAGTTTATACAGACAATTTATACAGTTATAACATCAAGATGCTATAGTTATGTTGTAGTGACCCGAAGAATAATGGTATTTTAATAATAAGAGGGAGAGAAATGGAAATAAAACAGAAGGAGAAAATTTCAGGAAACTACCAGGCTTCGTCGACGAGAAAATACCAAGCAACGGATTTGGGCTACTCTAAATTTCGTCGACGAAGGGTAAGGTTCATCGATGAATTTATTGAAGGACTTGTAGACGAGGTGACGTGTCTCGTCGATGAATCTGGCCCTATAAGTAGTGAAAAATCGGATTTTTATCACATTTTCAGGCTTCTCTCTCTCTATTCTCTTTCTCCTATGGACTCTCTCCCTTCTCTATTCGATTTTGGCCTTGCCAGTAGCCGGATCGACGATCCAAAGCCACCGCGACGCTCTTGGAAAAGTTCTCTACAAGTCTACCGGAGCGGATCGTTGGTGAAATGAAGTTGGATTTCATCATAATTTTAAGGTAAGGCCTTTTAGTCCATTTTTGGCCTTCTGACAGTTATAGGAAATGATGTAGGTAAAGAAATACTGATATTTTGTTCTGGAAATGTTGTTGTCAGGGTGTTGTGTAAGAGGCCCTGTGGTGTTGGACCCGTTATAGTAGGGGATTTTTAGCAGGAATCGGGTAAGGGAAATATGCTATGCTAGGTTATATGAATATGTTTTTAGTATGAAATTATAAATGTTCCACCAAAGTATTGTTTACAACAGAGATTTATACAGTTTATCAAATGTGATTAATATGTTTTAATATTACTGTGTGGCTTGAGAATATAGATATAGTATAGAAACATGCTTTACAATATTTTCAGAGATGTGTTTTACAGAATATATAGACAGTGAATGTATTTTATAGCAATTACAGAAATACCATGATTATACAGTTTTATAGTACCATGATATACAAAATTACAGTTAATTACAGAAACATAGTTGATATAGATACAGTTTTCTACATCATCATGGTTTATACAGTTATTACAGAATCATGGTAAAACAGATAGTTGTATATAGAGATGTATTATATAGTATCAAATCCTGTTGGACCATACAGTTTACAGAGCACGGTATCGTAGCTACATACAGTTTATAGAGTGCAACCACTTATTCAGATAATACGTGGTATAAAGGTCAATCGCATAGAGCCTACGAGTGGACAGGCTCCCCATCAGATATAGGTTGAGGAGGGCTGATCAGACTATGAAGTATAGTGATTTATTTAGGGTAAATCCCGCCTACAGGCCGCACAACCCTGTCATGAGGGGTTAAATCATGACACATAGTTATCCTCAGGGAAGTTTATAGTTATTATTATGTTTATACAGCTTTACAAAAATAGAAAATATATACATATATTAGCAGTATTTTGAATAGAAACCAAAAGTACAGAAATGTTAAGCAACAGGTAAAAGAGGAAGACTTTATTTCTAGTATTGTGCTTTACAGATACAATGATACATGACTATATAGTAATAGATTTTCTAAGTATGGTAACTCAATTGCCACGCACTAGTAATAACATATTTCGTCTTACTGAGCATTGGTTTATCCCAGTGTTGAATTATTTTTCAGGTGATCCAGGTAGGTGAGCAGACCAGGCTCGCAAATAGAGGGGCTTCAGTACTGCCCTGTCGGAGAGAGAGTGAGTATATTTTTGGGAGTATTTTTGTATAGCCCTCCCCGATTGAGGATATTAGGGAAAAGAGTAATATATACGTATTTTAGGAAACATGTTAGCACTCTGGTATCGCATTGTATTGTATATAATTATGAATGGATATGTTTATTTGATTTCTGCTTCTTGCTGCTTAGGTTAATGATTGAGTTCAATCCAATATGGTATCAGAGCATGTTAAATATCCTAGTATAAAAATAAAAAAAAAAACCCAGTTAAATAGAAGGGTCGTTACATATGTTATTAAGATAATACTGTATTTACAGTATAGAATTATAGTGTTATGGTTATTTTGGAAACATGATAAAAACAGTAAAGATAGTTATAATATATATATATTTATACAGTATCAAATCCCTGTGAAATATTATAGACAGATATAGTTTATAGAGTACGGTACCGTTGCTATATATAGAGTAGAGTGCAACCACATATCTCAGATAGTGTGTGGGTACTGTCAAACTGTGCTCGGAGTGGATGCAGCTCCTCAGTTCGCTGGTTGGAGGAGGCCAGTTTGATGAGGCAGCTGTCCAGTCCGTGCCTAGGAGAGGATGCAGTGTGGCCTGGCTGAGGTAGTGTAGAGTATGGCTGCCTATGGGCCACACAACCCTATCATGAGGGGTTAAATCATGACGTACGAAGTTCCAGGGAAAAGCACAGTTATGTATATGTATACAGTTTTATAGCATTTGATGAATATAGTATGATATTAGCAGTATGAAAGATCGAAAGCTCAGAGATACAGTTATATTTTAAGCAATGATATACGTAAAATATATTTTTACTAATTTCTCAGTTTATACTATTTTGAATGTTATTATTAAAGTTATGCAACTTGGTCGCCACACACTAGTAATAGCATATTTGAACTTACTAAGCATCTACTCACCCTATTATTCTAACATTTTTCAGGTGAGCCAGCTAGGCGAGTAGATCAGGCTCACAGATAGAGATTTCCTGATTACCCTGGTTATAGGGTAAGTTGGTGTAGAGTTTTGCATTTTTGGGTAGGTGACACTAGAGAGAGATGTATTACATAGTTATGGTATGGAAATACTGAATTCTGGTATTGTATATATGTATATATATGGTTATGTGATTTATGTTTTTCCGCTACATAGGGGTGCCCATTACATACAAATATCAGAGTAATTTATAATAAAAAAATAGAATAATATTTGGGTCTTTACATTTTGGTATCAGAGCCTAGGTTGCTAGGTTTTGTAGACTATAGAGTACAACGGAAAACAATACCTGAATATAGGAAAACGAATTTGAGGTTTTATTCTGTGGTCTGAATACAGGACTTTTGTGCTGGTTTTTGTGTTTTTTCCTGGAGTGACGATTTCAGGAAAGCCATGGTAAACTATCGATGAGTCATGTGTTTAGGTTGTAGGATTTGATGTGGGGTCAAGATTAGGAGGGATTGTTAATAGAGAATCTAAAGTTTTAGTTGAATGGAATAAGCTAGATCTATGTGGGAAATAGGATTCTGAAACGGTGTTTTATGTATTTGTAATATAGACCTAGGGGATAGCGCTCACGCTAGTGGAGATGATGGAGCTGGATCTTCTGGTGCTGGAGGCAGGAATTCAGATGCGTTGCTATGTAGTGTGGCTTAGCAAGTTATTGCTGAGATTGCTCGGAGTTCCAGGAAGCAGGGAGGTCCATCTCTAGCTTAGGGATATACTATAGAGAAATTTATGAAGATGAACCCGCCGACATTTTTAGGAGTGGATAACCCTGTTGTGGCAGAGAACTGGATGCAGGAGGTAGAGAAGATCTTGATCGTACTTCACTACACCAATGAGCAAAGGGTCTTATATGCTACGTATAGACTGACTGGGGAGGACGAGAGATGGTGGACAGCCACCAGATTATTGGAGGAGCAGAGGGCGATTCCAGTCCCGATGACCTAGGCTCGATTCAGGGACGTGTTCTTTGATAGATACTATCCTGCTTCAGTCATAGAGACTCGAGTACATGAGTTTTTGAGTTTGTCCCAAGGATCATTGACAGTTCAGCAATACGCAATGAGATTTATTGAGCTATCGCGTTTCTGCCCCTATATTGTCCCAGATGAAGTGAAGAAGGTCAGAATGTTCGACAAAAATCTGAGGCGAGATATTTATAGGCAGGTCGCAGTATTGAGGATCCGAGATTTTTCAGAGTTGGTTGACAGGGCTATTATAGCAGAGGAGAGTCTACCGAGGGAGACTGAGACACAGAGTTAGAAGAAAAGGACTGCGCCCTCGAGTTTTCAGGCGGGTCCCAGCCGAGGCCCTTAGAGAGGAGGTTGATCTGGTGGAGGTCAAAGAGAAATGGTAAAACATTAGAATTTCAGGATGGACAGCCTCCTACCACTTGTCCTAGATGTGGACGGAGACACCCGGGTGAGTGCCGGTTGGGGGAGAATGTCTATTATCACTGCGGGAGGCCTGACCATATGGCTCGATTGTATCAGATGTCGTCGAATTTTGCACTAGCTCTCAGACCATTTTGGGGTGGATACCAGGCGCCCCACGGAGTTCAGTAGAGGAATACTGCATCGGCGAGGGTCTATGCGTTGACGCCGGGTGACGCTGAATTGGCCGGAGACGTGGTCACAGGTACCCTTATTGTTTTACCATATAAAGTTATTATTTTGTTTGATACATGTGCCACTCATTCCTTTATATCGGCGGGGTATGTAAGAATAATTGGGGTAGAGACATAGCCATTGGATGTAGAACTGTGTGTGGGTACGCCGATGGGATATGTAGTAAGATACAAGAAGGTGCTTCGAAATTTTCCAATAAGTATTCAGGAGAAAGTACTACCAGCTGATCTCGTGGTCCTAGATATGCAGGGGTTTGATGTGATACTGGGCATGGATTGGCTTGCAACTTATCACGCCAGCATAGATTGCCATCAGAAAGAAGTGATTTTCAGACCCCCGGGTGAGCAAGAATTCAGATTTGTGGGTTTGGTACATGCCTCACCACAACTGGTATCGGTTATTCAGGTGAGGAGACTACTACAATATGGTTTCCAGGGGTATGTCGCATACATAAAATAATTTCCAAAAAAAGAATTAAAATGAGTTGACATACTAGTAGTCAAAGAATTTCGTGACGTTTTTCCAGAGGAATTGTCTGGCTTGCCACCAGACCGTGAGATTGAGTTTACGGTATCTAAAGTACCATACCGTATGACTCTAGTTGAGTTGAAAGAATTGAAAGATCAGTTATAGGATGTAATGACCTAAAGATTAATGGTATTTAAACAATAAAGAGAGAGGGAAATGGAAACAGAATAGAAGGAGGTAGCATAGCGTTCGTCGACGACGTTGCACTTTAGGCTCATCGACGAGGGTGGGCTTCATCGACGAGTAGATACCGAGAGGATACCTAGGTGACTCTGAATTTCCTTGACGAAGGGGAAGTTTGTCGATGAGGTGACGTGACTCATTGACGAAGGCCAGTGTATAAATAGTGTTAAACTCATATTTTACGCATAAATTTTGTTGAGGTGTCCTAGGTGCAGAGAAGTTATGTGATATACCCTCTAAGTCACAATATTTTTCTATGCTTTCATTTTTGAATTACGTGCCTCTATCACTTCTTATGTGAGTGATTTTATATCCTTTTTCATTTTGAATTCTCCTACAAAGTTTGGCGAATTGTTCACATGATTCATTTTTATGTGCAAGAAACAACACCCATGTGAATCTAGAAAAGTCATCCACAATTACAAAAGCATAAGATTTACTACCAAGACTTTGTACAAAATTTGGTCCAAATTGATCTAGGTGAAGCATCTCCAAAGGTCTAGTAGTGGATATGAATTTCTTTTTCTTAAAACTAGATTTTGTTTGCTTACCCATTTGACATGCATCACATATTTTATCATTTACAAAAGACATCTTAGGAAAGCCTTTAACTAATTCTTTTCTAACAAATTTAGACAGTAAATCCATGCTAGCATGTCCTAAACGCCTATGCCATAACCAACTAACTTCATTTATAGCAGAAAAACATGTTACTTGTTGTGAAGTTAGATTATCAAAAGAGGTAGTATAAACATTTTCATGTCTATCATTGGTAAAAAAACACTTTGTGATCTGTTTTATTTTCTACTATGCATTTGTCATTTTCAAAAGATACTTTATATCCTATATCACACAACTGACTCATGCTAAGTAGATTATGTTTAAGTCCATCAACCAACAAAACATTATCAATGGTAAGAGAGGAATCCTTACCAACCTTACCTACCCTGATGATACGTCCTTTGGCATTGTCCCCAAATGTTACATAGCCTCCATCCTTGGGAACAATTGATGTGAATTTGCCTTATCGCCAGTCATGTGCTGTGAGCACCCACTATCCAAGTATCATCTGTCCTTGGAGGAGGACGATCTTAGGCATACTTGCAAAATAAGCTAAGTGACTAATGCTGGTCCCCAAATTTTGTTGGGTCCACAAGGGTTAGTAGCAGGATCTCCCTTAACTACCCATACCTTCCTAATTCTAGCATGCTTATCTCTAAGTGGACAATCGAATTGAATGTGACCAATTTGTTTGCATTTAAAACATCTTAATCTACACTTAGGTTCTTTGCGAGGAATATGAGATTTTGACTCACGAGTAAAATGTCCTAAGTAAAGATTAGGTCGTCTAACATTTTCAATACCATTAAAACCAAGACCCGCTTTACTTAAGGAGTTTCTTTGGGCACCAAGTAATTTTTCAAAAATTTTTTTGCCCTTAGTGAATTTAAAAATGATTTTGGAGCTATCCTCCAATTTCCTCTTAAGCTCAACAATAGTAGCATCCTTTTCTTTTAAAATAGAGGCATGAGAGGTTTTTGTCATATTAAATAATTTTGACCAATTTTCACATTTCTTTTTCAAATCATTATTCTCTTTGATCATTTTGACTAACAATTTTGAAACACGAATATATTTGAACTGTAATTCTCTAAATGTAGGTATGCTGTAAGAATCACAATCATCAGATGAATAATAAGAAGATGATGAACTAGAAGACAATACCTCATCCTCGTGTGCCATCAAGCACAGATTAGCGACCTCCGTGTTACTATGATTTGAATCCGAGTCGCTGTTGCTGAATTGGTCCCATGAAGTCCCAGCCTTCATGGCTTTCTTCTTTTTCTTAGCCTCCTTTTTCAGCAGTGGGCAGTCGGGTTTGATGTGCCCCACTTTGTTGCAGTTATAGCATGCAGGAGCATTTGATTTTTATTTTCTTTTGCTTGACTCTCCCTTCTCATTAGTAGAGTCTCTATATTTTTAAATGACTTCCTGTTTTTCCTGAAAAATCTGCTAAACTTTTTGGTCAGCATGATCATTTCATTATCAGTGTTAGACTCACTATATTCACTAGATGTGTTATTAGATGCTTTCAGTGCAGTCACTTTCTTAGCCCTATTATGCTCATTAAGTCTTTCATTTATGGAGATAAGTAATCAAGGAACCTATAAATTCATCTAAGGTCGTGGCCTTAAGGTCTCTGCCCTCAGTATTGGCCGTAGCTTTGGCTTCTCAAACAGGAGATAAGCCTCTAAGGATCTTCCTACTCATCTCATATGTTGGATAGGTCTTTCCTAATGCATGCAGTGAGTTTATGATGTGTGTGAATCTAGTGTAGATGCTCTGAATGGACTCACCTACATTCATCCTAAAGGCCTCATACTCACTGGTCAACATATCTATCCTACTTTCTTTCACATCTCTAGTACCCTCATATGTGACCTCTAATTTATCCCATATTTCTTTTGCAATAGAACATGCCATAAGCCTGTTAAATTCATTTATGTCAATACTACAGTATAAAATATTCATTGCAACGACATTAAGACTAACAGCTTTCATATCATCATCATCATATTCATCCTCAGTCTTAGGAACCATAACTGCACCCTCAGTTTTCATAGGGACATAGTTTCCCTTAGAAACAATCCTTCACACCTTCTAATCAATATTCTGAAGGTAGATGCGCATCCTTTGTTTCCAGAAGGTATAATTAACACCACTGAAAACAGGAGGTCGTGTGGAAGATGGTCCCTCAGGGAAAGGGATCACGGAGCTATGAGCCATATGTGATCTTTTTGCAAAATAACAACTAGTCTATGATACATGGCTCTGATACCAATTGTTAGCTTTACCGTGATCCCAAAAGTGGGGGTGAATTGGTATTTTTAAAATTTAATCCCTAGGTCAATTTCCTAACACCAGTATATTCACAACCCTATGATCAACCTAGTACAAGTAAAGTAAATGTATCAGAAATTTAAATGAAGCAATTTAATTATCAACACATGCACTAGAAAAATAATAAAGTAAGAGTGACACACAGAAATGTTATCGAGGTTCGGCCAATTGCCTACGTCCCCGCCTTAGTTAACAAGCACCAGGATTACCACTATCACTTGCTCACTTAATCGGGTGGAGCGGCACCTATACAAACCAGGTCAATTAGCACAGGGCTGACCTCAACCTTTACAAGAATCATTACCAGGCTGGATTACTGCCCCATCAGGTCACGCCTAGAATCACTCAGATTTACAATCAAATGGTACAATATAAAAGTGCTTTCACGTAAAGCAGATTTGTACCCAAATGCGTTCAATATCATACACCACAAATGATTTAATATGTAAGTTCAGTGTGGTCTAAATAGTTCAACTCTTAAATATATTTTCTATCAGTGTAATGCGTACGTGAGAGTGTCAACAATCAATCTTTGTATTTCAGGATGTTCTCAATCAAGATGCTCAAACAAAGATATCATGGAAGTTTCAAATATTCCAAATAGTAGAATATGTCAATCATTTCAAATAGTGTATATGCTTGGTTTGCAAAGGATATGCAATCTTTGTATTCAGCAAATGATGTATACTTGAATAAATATTGCCACAAATATTAATATCAAACACAAATATCTTTTCATAGATATACCAATAAAGATTCCACAAGATATTTGAGTAAGTTTGAAAACGTTTTTGCAAGCCAAAAACAAGTATAAACTTCCTAAGATATTGCAATACGAATGCAACACTCAGAAGCTTAGACAAGTCTTCTTAGGATAGGCTTATGAGCAAAGCCCCCTAAGAACACTTAGGTTTAGATCTTAATGAAAATCAAATCAATCTCACAACAATGAGAGACCAAACATCTTCCCACAAACACTCAACATACTTACAAAGAATATGGAAACTTGAAGAATGTAAGTTTGAGTTGTATGAGTGAGAATATGAGCAATAGGAATAGAAGAGAGTATTTTTGCTTGAGAGAAAATTTTTTTTTTTTGTTTGCTAATCAAGTTACTAATTTTCCCAAATGAAGGGGTATATATAGACATACCATGAATTATGACCATTGGAGACCTATTAGGAATTATTAGAAAAGTTTAATGACCTTTTAATTAGTTTAACCCTATTTTAAAAAATTAACCGTGGTAAAAAAATCAGGGCAACCCGAGAGGTCTGGTCGACTAGAACAAGTTCGGTCGACCGAAGTTCTTGAGGTTCGGTTGATTGGGCAAGATATGAATTGTATGGTCGGTTGACCGAAAGTGCTTTTCCAAAGGGCGATTTTCCATTTCTCCAAGGTTTGGTTGATCAGGCCATTTTAAACTGAATGATTCGGTCGACTAGACCGTTGGGACTTCTCCCGAGGACCCTTAGTCGACTAGGTAGTTGATATTCATTTTTGTCTCAGTCGACCAGATGGTCAATTTGTTGACCTCAGGAGGTTTCGGTCGACCGGGACCTTGGTCAATTGTTGACCTCAGGAGGTTTTGGTCGACCGAGGCAAAATAAATTGTCAAGGTCGGTCGACCGAAAGTGCACATTGTGTGCATTTTGGTCCTATTTTGAATCAAACAAACCCTATTTAAGTGTATAACATTCATAGGTGCAATGGTGTGTGTCATAGGGTCATTTATGTCAAATTGGAGACACTAAAAAAATCTGGTGTCGGTCGACCTTTGATTGACTGAAGGGTAAACCCTAAGGTCTTTCTACAATCACTTTTAGTTTATGGTTTGTTTAAGCTTATCTATTAGATCATGCATGCGATGTCTGTGAGCTTATTACAAATCAATCCCTACTTACTATTATAGACCAATTACATGAATGAACTATATATATTACAATGTAATGGTCTTTAATCTTTTCTTGCTTTGTGTCCATCTCGATTTTGACAATTTTAGTTTCTACACAAAACCTCAAACACTCATTAGATACAATGAGTATTTGTCATAATCAAAATCAAGCGTGACCTATAAAGTCAATAATAATATTTCTCTAAAAATTTTGAATTATTATAACTTTCACAATTTTTATTATATTTCTATATTATTCCGTTTTTCTCCAAAATTATATTAATATTTGTAAAGTTAAAACAAATTAAAAATGTTCATTTTCATATTTAAATAAAATAATATGACGAAAACAATAAAACTGTAAAATGCAAACTAAGAATACTAAAAACTATTTTAATAATTTTACTTAATTGTTATATTTTCAAAATTTCCTTTAGAATAATAATCTTATTGTACACGACAATCAAAAAATAGAAAAGAATATTTTGAAATTGGCTTTATCATTTTTATTTTTTTTAAATTATGCATATTTTTATTTTAATTATATTTAAATTCATATGATCATTTTATTTTGATTTTAATTAAAAAATGTGTACAAGATGAATAATTTAATCCAAAATTTTTTTTAGATATAAAAATTTCTGACAACAAGTTGTCAAAATAATTAAATATTATTGTGAAAGTTATAATGATTATGTTCCAAGTGTTTCAAGTTAGGAATATACATTTTTATAATAAAATGACATTATAAACTTGGTCTACTTAATAATTTTCTCCTAATAGTTCTCCATTGAAAATAAAAAAATAAAAATTTTTGATAAGTTAAAGAGTTGTTCGACTATTCTATTTCCATTAAAATAATGTTTCACCCCAGCTCTTAAATAAAATAAGATTAATTAATCATATTGACATGCTCACAAGAGTATCTTTTGATTTTCTTTGAAAAATTAATGTTACTTGTTTGAAAAATTTAAGAATATATTTATATTTAATCATTTACATATGTGAATTATGAGTATGAAATTCCTCGACTCACTACCTCGAACAATTTTGTCTCATCATTATTTTATATTTTTGGCACTTTAAATTATCATAATTGAATTTATATGAATCTAAATATAATACAATACAATATAATACAATATAATAGAAAATTATATTAAATTTAATTCAAATCCACACAAACTCAAATTTAAGACTTTTCGTTCGTGTTCTCAAACACAAATGTAATCTCAAAATTTTGACAAAATCTCAAAATATTGAATCATTTTTTTTCTTACTTATTGACTGAGTATAAGAAGAGTTCGTCGCCAAATCTTAATTATTGGAACAAATGTAGAGTTTTTGGAGAAAATAGGAACAATATAGAAATATAATAAAAATTGTGAAAGTTATAATGATTCAAAATTTTTAGAGAAATATTATTGTCACTCTAAAATAATATTATTGACAGTTCACATTTAATTTTTTTTATAGTAAATAATAATTTTATCCTTAATTAATTTTTTACAACCAATCGTTTGATCATTCTTTTTCATTTTATTTTTTACTTTTTTTTTAAATTAAAAAATAAATTTGTTATTTTATGCATACAATAAATAAATGTAGAAAGTTAATTAAAATTTTCAAGCATCATAAACGTCTTTTTCTTAATTAAATCAAGTTTTATTGAGTAAGTTAAAAAATATTTTTTAAAAGATAAAATTTACAAAATGTAATTTATTTTATGTGAAAATTTAAATTAATAAATGATTCTTCCCTCCAATTATTTAATTAATCATTATTATAATAAAGAAATAAATAAAGAGAACAAAAAAAATTCCATATGCATATACATTTATAATTGTAAACTCCAATTAAAAAAAAATAAAATAACATTCCTAAAATGTCTCACATGCAAACTCTTGTGCATTTATTAAATCATAATTATCTTTTGCAAAAGATAATACAAAATTATTTAATCATTTATAATTTTCACATTCCAAAACAATGCCACGCGTCTAAAGTTGCCTTATTCATGTAGAATAAATTTCGCTACTTAATCAACCGAAATTTGATATAAAATTTGATTAAATCTCACTGAACAAAATAGTGAGGTCACATCAGAGTACCAGGAATTATTTTTTGTATTATTTAATATATTAAAAAAAAAAGAAGATAAATCCCAAAAAGACTCGAAGCTGGAAAGTTTAAACTCTCTCTTGAGACGCCGTTGCTAGAATTCAAACCCTCTTTGATATTATTTTTGTTCACTCGTTAGTCATCGCTAATATTTTGATTTTTTCTTAATTCCAGTCAGTATTGTTCAACACCTCTTTCATGCTGATACTATGTTCGTGTTCTGAAAATTCACACACCTTTTATTGTGTTGTCGATGCTCTG
The DNA here is from genome assembly GCF_029873635.1 of Malania oleifera. NCBI lineage: Eukaryota > Viridiplantae > Streptophyta > Magnoliopsida > Santalales > Ximeniaceae > Malania > Malania oleifera. The sequence continues at coordinate 3,178,699 of NC_080420.1, forward strand.
ACAGTGCTGCATTCGATGCATTTATTAAACCCTGAACATCATTTGAGCAAGGAAGATTTGGTTTCACTTTAATGGACCGGCTGAGAATGCGTACTCCACCAATTGGTTTCAGAGGCTTCTTCTTGCCTCATTGCTCAATACCCACTTTTTTGATTCACTTCCCTGATAAGCGTTGTACGAGTCCAAGGCAGTTTCTACTCTATATGCAATTGAATTATTCATCTTGTGCTGCTCTGAGGGCTGTTGAGTCAAACCCCACGAGCGATGTTGCCCTCAACGATGTCCAGAACTTTTCGTATCAGTTAGCTCAGGAGTGCAACAGAGTTCCCAGTAACATACTGAAAGCAGGTACCAAGAGAAGAGCCCTGAGGTTGGATAAAAGAGCGAAAGCGAAATCTGAAAACGAAAGACTGAAATGGTATTCTGAAATGCTGCATAATTGTTCTTTAAAAGGGTGTTTGACTGAGGGGAAAGCAGTTCATGGGCAGATTATTAAAAATGAGATTAATCCGGACTTGCATCTGTGGGTTTCCTTGGTGAATTTTTATGCGAAATGTGGGAGTTGCCAGGCTGCACGACACGTGTTTGATGCAATGCCTGAGCATGACGTTGTGTCGTGGACTGCTTTAATTGCTGGATTTGTAGCAGAAGGACATGGCAGTGATGGTGTTCGCTTATTTTGTGAGATGCGGAAGGAGGGTATTAAGCCAAATGAGTTTACATTTGCCAGTGGACTGAAAGCTTGCTGTATGTGCCTGTCTTTAGATTTTGGAAAACAGGTTCATGCAGAAGTGATTAAAGTTGGGGTCTTCTCAGATTTATTTGTAGGATCTGCTCTTGTTGACATTTATGCAAAATGCGGAGAGATGGGACTTGCAAATAGAGTATTCTTCTGTTTGCCTGAGAAAAATGCCGTGTCTTGGAATGCATTACTTAATGGTTATGCTCAAATTGGTGACAGGAAAGGGGTTTTGAATTTGTTCTGCAGAATGACAGAGTTGGGGGTTAAGTTCAGCAAGTTTACTTTATCCACTGTCCTCAAGGGTTGTGCAAATTCGAAAAGTTTGAGAGAAGGCCGGATAGTGCATTCCTTGGCCATCAGGATTGGGTGTGACCTTGATGAATTTCTGAGTTGTTGTATAGTTGATCTGTATTCCAAGTGTGGTCTGGCCGACGACGCAATTAAGGTTTTTAGGAGGATCAAATATCCTGACATAGTGACTTGGAGTGCAATGATCACTTGCCTTCATCAGCATGGGCGGAGTGAAGAAGCACTTCAACTGTTTCACTTCATGACGCGTGAGGGTTTGAGGCCTAATCAACATACACTTGCTAGTATTGTCAGTGCTGCTACTGATTTGGGTGAGCTGTGTTATGGTGAAAGCATTCATGCTTGTATTTGCAAGTGTGGTTTTGAATCTGATAATTTGGTCAACAATGCATTGATCACTATGTATATGAAAATTGGATCTGTTCAGGATGGTTGTCTTGTGTTTGAGGCAATGCCAGATCCTGATTTAGTTTCATGGAATGCCCTTTTATCTGGATTTCATGACAATAAGACTTGTGAGAGAGGGCCGAGAATCTTCAATCAGATGCTTCTGGAAGGTTTGAGGCCCAATATGTACACATTTATCAGCATTCTCAGGTCCTGCTCCAGCCTCTTGAATGTAAATTTTGGGAAGCAGGTGCATGCCCATATCATTAAGAACAATCTTGATAGTAATACCTTTGTGGGAACAGCTCTTGTTGACATGTATGCCAAAGGCTGGTGCTTGGAAGATGCAAATTTAATTTTTGATAGATTGAATGAGCGAGACATCTTTACTTGGACAGTTATCATTGGTTGTTACGCACAAATTGATCAGGGGGAGAAAGCTGTTAAGTGTTTTACTCAGATGCAACGAGAAGGTTTGAATCCCAATGAATTCACTCTTTCAAGTTGTTTGAGTGGCTGTTCCAGTTTGGCTGCGCTGGAAAATGGGCGCCAATTGCATTCTTTGGCAATTAAGGCTGGGCATTTAGGTGATTTATTTGTTGCTAGTGCACTTGTTGATATGTATGCGAAATGTGGGTGCATAGGAGATGCTGAGGCCGTTTTTGAGGGCTCTGTTCCAGGGGACACTGTCTTATGGAACACAATTTTATGTGGATTCTCACAGCATGGAATGGGTGTGAAGGCACTCGAAGCCTTTAGGATTATGTTGGATGAAGGCGTTCTGCCTGATAAAGTTACGTTCATTGTTGTTCTTTCTGCATGTAGCCATATGGGTTTGATTGAAGAAGGAAAAAAGCATTTTGATGCAATGAACAGAATTTATGGGATTGCTCCCACAATTGAGCACTATGCCTGTATGGTAGATATACTTGGTCGAGCAGGCAAACTCGATGAGGTTGAAAGCTTTATTAAGGACATGAAGCTACCTCCAAATGCCTTGATCTGGCAAACAGTGCTTGGGGCTTGTAAACTGCATGGAAATGTGGAATTTGGTCAGAGGGTTGCCCATAAACTTTTTGAGCTTGAGCCTGATATGGACTCAAATTATATTTTGATGTCTAACATTTTTGCAGCCAAGGGTAGGTGGGATGATGTTACAGAGGTTAGGGCTTTGATGTCTAGTCGCGGTGTTAAAAAGGAACCTGGGTGCAGCTGGGTAGAGGTTAATGCTCAAGTTCATGTTTTCTTATCTCATGATAGTTCACATCCAATGATTGGGAAAATCTATTTAAAATTGGAGGAACTGGGCCAGAAACTAATTTCAGCAGGGTACATTCCAAATATGGAACACGCACTTCATAATGTCCCTGAGCCAGAAAAATTGGAAAACCTCATGTATCATAGTGAAAGGCTTGCTCTCGCTTTTGCCCTTATAAACACCAGCCCCAGGAAAACAATTCGAATTTTCAAGAATCTCCGCATTTGTGGAGACTGCCATGATGTTATGAAGCTCATATCAGACATAACAAATCGGGAAATAGTTGTTCGTGACATATCTCGTTTCCATCACTTCAAGAAAGGCATCTGCTCATGTGAGGATTATTGGTAATTTCTTGCTTCCAAGGCTTTAAAGGAAAAGGTATGTGTGCAGCAAATTTTAAATGAAAATATTCCTTTAAATTGAAATAGCTGTGTGCCCCATCTCGTAGTTTTTGGAGTGAAGAAAACCCCAAAGTTTAGCTGAAATCCCATTGATGTTCATGAGAAGATACAAAATTTATCAGTTCACCAAAATATATATTGCTTGTTTGATCCGTGTTCCTCTTTCAGATATGCAACTCTTATGGAGCTTGGGCTCGTGAAGATAACTTTTTGCATTGGTCAGTTTCATTCCAGGATGCATGTTTCTCTATGACACTGTCACTTTCTCTAGTTAGGTTCAGTTCCTGCATCAAATTGTTGGAACTAACAATAGTTAATTTTCTTCTTTCCCACCAGATCATATGCCTATTATGGAGGTATCTACTTCTGGAATTGTTATTCCATTGTGGCTGGAAGGAATGTATAGTACCTCGGTCTGGGTCTGCCATAAGTGAGGTTAGATAAATAAAGATGGAAAATGCTTATGTCTGCACAGAACTTGATATGCCTTTCAGCGTTGGTCATTTTGTAGAATATTTGAACCATTAATATGCTCTAGTCATCCTTTAAGACTGTTGTGCGGATTGCAAGTCTTGAGCATAAGTTTTCACACTTGAAATGATATGTAGTTCACTTCAGTAGGAGAATGTGTCAGCTCAGAGAGTATCATCTGCAGCAACAAGGCCAGTGCCAACTGTTACCTTGACTCCTAGTCTCACTTCATAATTTTCTTCTACTTTTTGTTTGTTTGTTTGTTTGTTGTTGTTATTGATGCAAGTCTCTTTGTGTACCCATCAACCTTGCAATGCAGTTGGACCAGCAAGTTCAAAAGAAGTAGGACCAGATATATACCAAGTAGGCATTTTCATCATCTGGGCTCGTTATATACTGGGTTTTCTTCAGTTCATTAGATTTGATCGTTATTCTAGTAATTATTATTATTATTATTATTATTTTTGTTTTGCTCATGTTTAGTGTATTCAGGATCAGATCTCTGGGATTTTTGAGATATCAGAGATGTATGTGATTTGAAGAAGGATGAAGCAGATTGGATTCTAGAAATTGATATGGTCAAACAAGGGGATAAGTTGGAGGTAAGAACTAAGAAGTGTACAGCTGGTTTTATTTTTAAGTGTATTTGATGATATATATATATATATATTTATATATATATATTATTTTTCTTTTTTGATGTCTGTAAAAAACTCTATGGATCTAGATCTTTGAAAATTTTATTTGCAAAGAATGAGGAATTTTATGGAACCGTGGGAATGTTGAAATTGAGGCAAGGATATTTGTGTCTTTGAATGTGATGAGGGTTCTCTTTTAGATGAATTGCAAGATTTTATGAAGCTTTACACGTTTTAGAGACTCCTATGGTTGATCTAGAAGAGAGGACCAGATAATTGAGAAAGGTGGGAGTGATAAAATGACCAAGAGGAGGGTAAGGAGGACATTGTTCAAATGGGTCAAAATATAATGTTAGTTCTCAAATGTTAACTTTGCCAATCCCTCATATATATATATATATATAGAGAGAGAGAGAGAGAGAGAGAGAGAGCTTACAATGGGCTCCAAAGCTCTAATACTAATTTATGGTTATTTTGAATTAAAAAAATAAATTAAATTAGAAGGAAAAATTAACATTTTTTTTAAATAAATAATTGAAAACAAGCTTACAAAATGCATGCACGCTCCTGTTCACATTCTCAAGAAAATTTAAATGTGCCTCTTTTTCTCTCAGCTGCATTCCCTCACCTCTTTCTTTCCCTCCCTCTCTCTCTGTTCTATTCTCCTGCCTCTCTCTCTCTCTCTCTCCCTCTCCCTGCTATGTTCTGCTATCATTTTATCTTGATCTCCTCAATATTTGTGTATTTATCCTGCAATTTTATATTTATAAGCACGTATATATGAGCGTGTGGGGGGGGGGGGGGGGGGGCGATTTTTTTTAACTTATACCCTTTTTAGAATGGTTTAACATTTTTAGTTATTTTTTTTGTAACTATTACTTCACAGGGGCTGTACGTTGCTCTCAGTTCTGGTGCAGAGCTTTTTCATTCTGCCCAATCTGAAGTAATTCAGATTGATAGCTAGAGTTGCTGAGATTTCCTCATCTCCATCTTCAAGACTCAGCAGTATCAGAAGATGAATATAGCTTGAGCCATACCAAGGTACTGCCAATTAGAAATTTTGGCAAACTGGTTTTAGCAAATGTCATTCACCGGCTGCTTGGCAAAATTTGAGAGAGAGAGTACCAGACAGAACTATCATTATTTGTTGGAAATATTTATCTTTTCTTGAAAGAGAACATCAATAATAGTGAAGCAGTTTTGCTGCCATTGCACTCCCCATGCTAGAAAATGTATGATTTCCAATGGGGAACAAGAGGATAGGGTGAAGGAAAGCTGTGTAGTTGTTAAACCAATTGTAGTTAATACTTTTACAGTATTTTTCATGTTTTTCTGTGTTTTAATTAACTGCTATTTATTTTCATTTTTGCTTCTGTAACTTTTTTTTTGGTTACTATTCTGGTGTTTTTCTGTTGTGCTAAGGTGCTGTTTTTTTTTTTGTGTGTGTGTTTTTTTAAAACCTTCTTTCTAACTGTTTTTTGGTATGCATTTGTTTTAGGAAAGGACCCAATTCGAGTAGGGAATAAAAACATTGGGGAGAAAACGACCACATGTGTGAGTGAATGCCCAAAGTCTAGAAAGGGTCTTAAACAACATTTGGAAACACATCTTCCCATTCATAGGAAAGCTTTGTGGCTGTGTTATGGCTATTATATTTTGTGTTGGTAACTTGGTGCTTTGGAGCATAGGGACTGAGGTGATGCTTTCCTCCTGACTTCTCTCCCCTGTGAGGCTGCAAGTATGGCGATTCTGCTCCGTCCTTTGTTTCTAAATCTCCATTCCCAAAAATCTTCCTTTCTCAATCTCCAGCTGCTACACCATTCAGCCTCTAAAGCCAAACTTTGACGAACTCTGTTCTTGCCTCTTCATCCAGTGAGTCATCTATCACCCTGCGAAAAATTCTTGTCCTTCACCAATAACTCCCCTCCAGTGCTCCTTGCCACTTGATCAGTCACCGAGGTCGAATATTGATTCCCCTTGTTCTTTTGTTTTCTTCTGACAATGTTGACCTTGACTTCATCAACATTAGCTCTTCTCAGTTACTTCCAGAGTTTTATTCTCTCCCACCTCTGAAACCCCTTGAGCGACACAGACCTTTTTGATTATCTTGCCCCAAACCAGGATCGCATGCAATAACTCACAGCCCTAGCCTCAGTCAATTCTTGCATCCTTCTTGCCTAACACCAGAGGCCCCTTTTCTTCTTTCTTTCGCAGTTTTCAGTCAAAAAATTAAGGCTTGGGGTTCAGAGATTGTAGAATTTTCTGCTGTTAAAATTGATAGGAAGGTGTTCAGACATTTCATATCACTAAATATGCTGGGTAGCATATTTCCTTCATTGTGCTGAAGAAAGTAGACTTTATCTGGGCGGCAAAGGTGATGAGGGTTCTCTGTGAAGGGGGCAGGGAGGAGTAGAGGTGGGCGGAGGATTTCAATCCATTTCAGAGACAGAAGGGGCAATAAGCTTAAAGCCTCTTTCTAACAAAAGGAGTAATTTTCTCCTGCTAGAGGACATTAGTGGACGGAGGTGGTTGGATATTAGAATTCCAGTGAGGGAAAAACATATTTGATGGAAGTCCTTTCTTGTGGCTCTGCTGGAATTGTCAAAGATTAGCAAGACCAAAGCAAATAGTTTCGAGGGGAGACTAAGATGTCTAGACTGTGGGTCGCAGAATACACAAAGGGAAGGGGAAACAGATAGGAAGCAAGGTGAACCTCTGGCAAATCCCTCTTTTGCCAACATTGTCAAGGCTGCTCCGGCGAAAAAGGAGACGGAGGAAGGGAATGCTGAAGTCTGGAATCACAAGGATTCAGAGATTTTATTTCCTAATTCAGTCCCTTTAATTAACAGCCTTACAGCTGTGGGCGATTTTTCAAAATCAATAAATCAGAATGGGTTTTCAAGGACTGGAAATGAGTGGGCCTGATGTCTAGAGGCCCAAGTCAGGGCCTAATAAGTCAACATTGGTGTGGGTGAGAAAAAGGGGGCCTTCCCTAATGAGGCTGGCTGGTGAACGTTAATTGTTGACATGAAGTTTACCAGAACTGAGGGTAGAGAGAAAGGCACGCAGGGTCTCAATGGGTTGATCTGCAATGCTAGACAGAACGACGCAGCAGACAATAGGGAAGATAGGATAAATGGGAATTGCTCAGAGATTGTTGGTACTTCTCATAGTAGGGAGGAAAACCCACATTCAGTCAGAAACTCTTGGACTGGCTTGCAGGAACCCAATCTTAATTCAAATTTTCAACCTTCTCCTGAAAAATTATGTTCAATGGAGAATCAGAAGACTAATATTGAAAAGGAAACAGAATTTGATTCTTCATATGATGAGGAGAATGATATAAGCAGCATTTGCGAATCTGAAGATGAACTTTTAGTTGATCTGTTGAGAGCTGAGTTTGATCCTGCAGAGGAAAACAATTTATTTCAACTATTTGAAGGAGAGTATGGAAATTCTGGCTCGAATGGTTTAGGACAGAATGAACTCAGCAGTAACACCTCGCAGCAAATGGAGCTAGAATGTCAACATCGGAATCCTGAAAGCGCACATGAAAGTAAAGATTTTGTTAATCACTTTTCAGACCATTTGATTGCTTAAGTGAAAGTATGGAAATTCTGGCTTGAATGGTTTGGGACAGAATGAACTCAGCAGTAACGCCTTGCAGCAAATGGAGCTAGAATGTTAACATTGGAATCCTGAGAGTACACATGAAGGTAAAGATTTTGTTAATCGCTTTTCGGACCATTTGATTGCTCAAGTGAAAAGGGTTCCTTTCCTTCCAATCCTGAGCTTGATTCTTCTCTTGTTGATAATTTGAATGCTCTTCTTTGGATGTTGGGAGCTTCTCATGTTTCTGATACTTTATGCCAAAGGGAGGTTCCTTGTAGAGGAGAGACTTAAAAGACTCAAAAACTCCTAAAAGATTTAAGCCTGAAACTAGTGGATCCCATAGGTAAGGATGTGAGGTTGGGTTTGAGCCTAGGACCTATGAAGATAGAAAAATAAAGTTTAGAAAGAATTAAAAGATTTGGTTTCTTCTATTGATTATGAGGTAGGTAAGGGGTTTTGGGAAGGGTGGTAAGTGTGTTATGAAGGTTATCAACTGGAATGTAAGAGGTTTAGGGGGAGTTAGGACAAGGAGTCTTATAAAGGAAGTTTGTTCGAAGTACTCCCTGGACATTAACAAAACTGGTGATGATTGATTTAGGGATCATTAGGAGTATTTGGGGTGGTTGGTGTAGAGAGTGGGACTTCTTACCATCTCAAGGTGCTTCAAGTGGTGTTCTTATCATGTGGGACTCTCGTCTATATGTAAAGTGGAAAATTTAGTGGGCCTCTTTTCCTCACTTGTTCTTTTTGAAGGGAAAGGGTTGGGTCAATGGTGGGTTTCCTAAGCATATGGTCCACCTATGCCTACTATTAGGAGTGTGTTCTGGGATGAGCTTTATTATGTTTTTGGGGTTTGTTCTCCTAGGTGTGTAGTAGGTGGGGATTTTCAAGCAGTGAGACTTCTAGGGGAGAAGAAAAAAAAAAAGGGGGGGGGGGGGGAGGAGTTACCGCTACTATGCAACATTTTGACCTGTTTATTAGGGAGTGTGGCTTGAGAAATCAGCCTTTGAACAATGCTACCTATACCTGGTTTGTTGTGGTGGGGAAGGGGAGCGCTAGTAGATTGGATTAGTTTCTGTTTTGTAGTGTTTGGGAGGGCAAATTCTTTAATCTCTCCACAAAATTCTTTTGTGACCTACTTTTGGTTATTTTCCCATTCTGCTGGAATCAAGTAAGGTATCTTGGGGACCCACTCCTTTTAGGTTTGAGAATGTGTGGTTGGTTGGGATATGCTTCTTTTAAGCCATTAGTGAGAAGCTTTTGGGGAGGGGATATAGGGAAGGTTTTAGGTTTATGATGAAGTTGAAACGTCTAAGGAGAAGCTGAAGTATTGGAATAAAGAGGTGTTTGGTGATATTAGAGTTAGAAAATCTAGAATCCTAGTGATCTGGAATATTATAATAAGAAGGAAGAGGAGACTAACCTCTCGGAGAGTGAGGAGGCTAGAAGGAGCTCTCTAAAGAATGAGCTGGAAGAGGTGATTTTTAAGGAAATGAGAAGCTTGGGGCAAAAAATTAAATTCAAATGGGTCAGAGAAGGTGATTGTATTATTGGCTTCTTCCATATAGTTGCTAATGGAAAGAAGAGGAAAAATTTGAATAGGAAGCTAGAGGTGGGGTAGGGACAATTAGTAATGATCCTAATAGGATTGCTTTTGAGATTTTGATTTCTTTGAAAATCTCTATTTTGAGGAGACTTGGAGACTGATGGTTGAGGGGTTAGAGAGACCTTTTGATGAGGAGGAGGATTGGGGGGGGGGGGGGGGGGTTAATTTTTGGGATGAACAGGCTCTGTGTTCGGATGGCTTTAATTTGGTTTTCTTTCAAGACTGCTAGGATATTATTAAGGATGACTTGCTTAAAGTTTTTTTTTTTTTTTGAATTTTATGGGAGCAGGAGGCCAAGAGCATTAATTCCACTTTCATTACCCTCGTGCCTAAGAAATCTAGATCCATTAAGGTAGAGGACTTTAGACCTATTAGTCTAGTCTCCAGTGTTCATAAGATCATCACCAATGTTCTAGCTAATAGGCTGAGTGCGGAGCTGATTTCTATAGCTTTGAGTGCATTTGCAGGGGGAAGAAAAATAGTGGATGCTAGTTTGGTGGCTAATGAGGTGGTGGAGGATATTCATAGGAGGAAGAAGGTGGGCTTTCATTTTTAAATTGGATTTTGAGAAGGCCTATGATAGAACTATTTGGAGTCTTTTGGATAATATTTTTGTGAGAAAGGGTTTTAGTGAGTGTTGGTGCAGGTGGTCGAGGGATTGTTTGTCTTATGTGTGGTTCTTAGTAGTAGTGAATGGGGAACCTAAGTCCTAGTTTAAGGCTTCGAGATGTATTGGACATGGTGATCCACTTTCCCATTTTCTGTTTGTTTTAGTAGCTGATGTGTTGAGTAGAATGGTGGATAGGGGGATGGTGAGAGGGTTGTGGAAGTGGGGAGAGAGTGAGTGGTGGTCTCTCATCTTCAGTTTGCAGATGATACTATTTTCTTTTCGAGGATCACAACTTTCTTTCGGTTGTGTTCTAGGTATCCTCAAAGTCTTTGAGATAATATCATGGCTTAAAATAAATACAGGGATAAGTGGTTTAGCAAACATTAATGTGCTTGTTGAACGAGTTAGGGAGCAGTCTTCCGTTGTGAGGTGGTATTCAGGGGTGGTCTCTAACTTATTTAGGGGTTCCTTTAGGGGGAAATCCTAGATGTGCAGAGTTTTGGAATTCGGTAGTGGAGAGAGTGGCTAAGAGGCTTGATGGTTGGAATGAGGCACTTTTTTCCTTAGGGGGGTAGAATCACCCTTATCCAGGCCTACTTATCTAGTATCCGTTATATTATATGTGTGTTTCTAGGATACGAGTGGGGATTAGTAAGAAGATTGAGAAAATCATGAGGGATTTCTTGTGTTCTGGAGTTGGGGGCTTTAGGGATCATTTAGTGAGGTGGGAAGATGTTTGTAGGTCTAAATTGGAGGGAGGGCTGGGGCCTGGAAATTCAGTGTCTAAAAACATCACCCTTTTAGCTAAAGTGTTTCGGCGTTTTCCCCTAGAAGATGACTCCCTTTGGTATAGTATGATTAGAAGTATGGTTTGGGTGAGAATGGGTCGGGTACCAATATTAGTTTGCGATGTTCAACAGAGAGCCCATGGAGATCTCTTTCTCAAATTTATCCCTAGTTTACTCCTCACATTAAATTTCTGGTGGGGAGGGGTTCCTGATTCATTTTTGGAAAGATCCATGGTTGGGGAATGATGTTCTAACTACATCTTTTCCTCGTCTCTTTTGTTTGAGCTCAGAGCAAGACAGTATGATTTCTTTCTTTATGGTTGACTAGGGTAGCCTTTTGGTATCTTGAAACTTTCATTTCAAATCTCGTAACGCTAGAGAGCTGTTGGAACTTTCATCCTTGTTGTCATTATTGAACAATTGTCATCTTTCCTTGGCTAGGGATACTCGGTCTTGGGTTTTGGATCATTCAGGGGTGTATTCTTGTAAATATTTTTTTTTTTTTGAGTTTTTGACCCGTTCCAATTCTTGTTTTCCCCTATATTTATTTATCTGGAAGGCCAAAGCTCTCCCAAGGCTTTCATTTGGATGATTGTGCTTAATAAAATCAATACAAACAACCCATTGTAGATCAGGAGACCTTTGAAGGCCTTATTTGAATTCAGAAATGACACCTTATCCATTTTTATACTGTGGTTATGCGTGGAGAATCTGGAATAAATTTTTTGGCTTGATAGGCGAATTTTGGGTCTGTTTGGTATTGGTGGAGGAATTGTTGTCTATTTATTTTGAGGGGTTTGGTAGAAGGAGAGGGTTACACTTTATAAATGCGGTACTTTTGCAGTATTGTGGGGATTATGATTGGAGCATAATGCATGGATTTTTCAGGGAGAATATTGAATTGGCAGCTGGTGTGGGAGAAGGTTCATTACCTGTCCTCTTTATGGTGTGTTGGTTTTGGTTGCTTTAAGGGAATTAGGAATTAGCTTTTTGGAGGTTCAGTGAGAATGGAGGAATCCTCTGTCTGAATTTTTTTTATATATATATATATATATATATCCAGTTTTTGTTTTATTAATTTATATATCTGGATTATTTCAGGATTTTGAGGGGAGAAGTTTTTTTTTAAAGATTCTTCTCTTTTAAATGAAATGTCTTCTTTTGTTATTTAAAAAAAAACTTCATTAGAGTATGACACCAACACCAAGATATATCAAAATGCCAAAAATATGAAAAACCAACCTAATCCTTCTCATATATCTCAATAAATCAGAGAGTTAACATTCTTTTCATTAACTTAGTACGTGTGAGTTCATCGATTTTTTGAAATTAGAATTACAATGGTGCTGCCATATGGGCTAATCAATTTTCAGATGGATTGTTTGAAGGGATTTTTGTTGATTGATTAAGGTGAAAGCATTTAGGGAGCAAGTGCAAATCATTTGGATCCTCAATGAAGACTTGCTGTTGCTCTGGTGTCAACAAATGGGATTAAGGGAAAGGTAAACACGCTGTTTGTTGAAATGCCTCAAAACTGTTTGTTAAAATGCCTAGATCATCAATTACATATATGATTCTTGAAGTAGGTGTACCATGCCTTGGCACGTGTCTGGGTGCACGTGACATTCAGGTGGGTCTTGGGGCAGAAGATTTGGCTTCTCTCGGCTGTGATTTGGGGCATTTCTTTTGGATGGAGGACATAGAGATTTTGGTCTTTGGGGAGGGAGAAGGGGTGGTTGCATCCATGGTTGGTTGGGTTAGCTGGGATTTAATGTGAGGGTAGGAAAGATGGAGGGGTCAGGGGGCTGCACTTTGCTATAGGCTAGAGGAAGGGGCGGGACGATTCAGCGATTGCTTCTGCTTCAACTTTGTTCTTCCTGATTGTGTCTGCTGCGCTCTGGAAGGTCCCCTCTCCCTCTCTCAACTTCTCTCCTCTCCCTCTCTCTCGCACATACCACTCCCATAGCCTTCTCTAACATATTTTTATATTAAATCTATAGAAATGGCTGCTGGCAGGGCAGGGGGCGAGTGGGGAGGTAGCAGCGATTCATGAAGGGGGAGGCACCTCTCATTTTTGTCTCTCAAATATTCTCTCTCCCTCTCTCTGCTGCATTTCCCACAGCTCTCAGCAACATCATTTTTTTTGTCCCCAAATCTGTAAACTGTTCTGTAAACTGGAGGTTGACAAGGGTGGTGACTGGTGGTGAGGTTGCAGTGATTATGGAGGGAGCATGGTACCCTTTTCTTGGAAATATTTAGCTTGCTTTCTTTCCACATACTGTCTCTCGCCCAGTCTCTTTTTTCTCCTCCACCACTCTGTCGAATTTTTCCCTCTTCTTTGTTTTTTATTGTTTGGATAAAAGAGATGAAGGCCTCGAAGGTGGCACATGTGCAGTGAGGGGCAACAGGAGGCGGGTGGAGACCAAGCATCCTAAATTCCTTTCCCAGGTTTGCTCTAATCCCTTATCACTTTTTTTATTTTGGTCACAAAGACGATTAGACCATGTTTGTTTTTTGTCGATGTTTTTTATTTTTTAATTTAAGAATAAGGGCTGGCGTTGGATATTGATTTTCTCTGTGGTGTGATTGACATTATAATTCCTAATGTTAAAAGAGAACATTGATTGCAATGTTCTGTATTCTAACAAAACACAAATTAAAATATGTTTGGATAGAGTTTTGTTTCAATAATGTAGTTTTGTTTTGCAGAAGCTTTTGCATGGTTTTAATTCATGGTAATTATAAAGACACTTTCCCCATTTAAGATAATTTGGTTTGAAGAGTCGATATTAGGCTTTAAAGTACTGAGAGTAATTGAATAGTGTTAAGAGTGGGGTTTCTTGCTCATTTGCTTCCCTGTTCATCTTCCTGGTGTGTGCTCTGTTTTGTATCCTTATAATAATATTATGTAATTTTATCAAGTTTGGAAATATTAAAATGTTTAGATTTCTGATCAGTTTTGTAATGTGGTAGCATTTTTAAGTTCTCTATTTTTTGTGCTAAAAATAGCAGTGTGGGCATGCAAATATTGACTTGAGCAAGGTCCATTAAGGGTCAATGTTTTTGGATATTGAGATTTGATGGTATGATAGTAGGTTGGATTGTAATGTGTAGATTATTTATATGTAATGTAAGTTGTTTAAATTTTTTTTTTCACTTGCAATTTTAAAAATTATTTTTGGTGTTTTTAAATCCATTGTTCAAAAGGGGTGGATTGGGGTGATGAAATTTAGGATCTAGGAAATTTTCTTTTGAAAAATGATCGATTGGTGGGAGTGGCATCCTATGTCGTACTGGTTTTTGAACTTAATTCTGTGTATTGGCAAGTAGCTATTATATATTTTTTCCTAGCATACAGCTTTTGCTATTTTCCCCAGTTAATCCATTCTTAAAGTGCAGGGTATTATTATTTTAATTTTCTGCTTTTGCAGAGAATACTCCCTGATATTATTTTAAAACTATATTTACATATATATGTATATATATATATATAGTTGGCAGTGTCAATATTGAGGATGTTATATGTTTCAAATATGATTTCGTTGATTGTTGTGGCATCATTTTAAATTTTGATCCAGTCAATTAACCTGATGTCTTGGAACCCTTTTGGTTATGAACAAGGTTATGTTTTAAAGCTGTTTCTGTGAATTATTTGTGGCATACATTTAAATTTATGCTTGGGCAATCAGGCTAGTGTCTTCAAATTTATTAGGTTATGAACATCATTATTGGGGTCAACAAATTGATCGCATGTTTATAAATCTGCAGAAGTGGCCAGTTTTTAAGGCATAGTGTATGTTAAATATTTATTTGTGGGGCATGGTTGCTTTGCACATAATTTCCAAGAAGATGTCAAGGTCGATGCTTTACTTTTCTTCTTAATCAATGTACCTGCAGTTAATTTCTTAAATTATAGCTTATTTTTGAGAGACATGAATTCATTGAACTATTTGGAGACTGGTGATTTTCTTCTTCTGTCTCCTCCTATATTTAGACTCTGTTGAAGTGGATAGCCTTTTCTTCATGCATGTTTGTAATGATACTAGGTTTTTTGTTGTCCCCATTGTCTTCATCGTTCTACTTAGGTTGCTTCATTCTCTGTTGGTCATCCTAGAATTGTGGGGCCTACTCTTGCTGGTTGTTCTTGGGTTGGTGGCTAAAATGCTGGCAATGAATGCAGTGTTTGGTAAATTAACCAACTTTTCCTGATGTGGATGGCAGTCTCACTTCAATTTCTGGTATGCAGTTAAATGTTGGCTTGGTAAATTAACCTAATTTTTAAAAATCCATTGGGTTATGACTTTATTTTGGCTAGGAAAATTAATCTCATGCTTCGAAATCTGTCATGGTGGTCTGTTTTTAGGGCATAATTATTGTTATCTTAGTTTGGAGAATGGGTTATTTGGATTTCAATTTCCAAAAAAGATACCATGTTTGTTGTTGTGATTATCATTTTTCTCAATCAATATTTTTGTAATTTAAATTTCAAATAAGCCTATATTTAAAACACATAAATCCATTGCCTTTTGGGGGTTGGCGATTCCATCTTTTCTCCTGTATTTTGATTTGAGCATGGTGGGCTGATACGTTTTTTGTATTTGGTTGTACTGATCTGTAGTTTTATTGCTTTCCCTTCTTCCTCATTCTGCTTAGTAGCTTGCTCGATTTTCTGCTACTTGTGGATGCCCGTGAGTGCGTTTGTGGTCTTTGGATTCTGGGATTTTGGTTGCTCTGCGTTGCATTGTCTTCGACAAGAACAAGGTTTGCTCCTCTTTTCCCAATTTAGTTGGATTATTTAGTTTTTTTGAGGCGTTCCTTGCATATGAAACGTTAGGATTCTCAAACCTTTTTGGCTCTCTCCCTGTTTTCTGTATTTCTTTTTTCCCTTTTGCCATGCTCTCTCTGATTTCCAATTTTCCCCGTATTAGTTAATGTGTGAAATGCTGTGAGTTATTGTATAAGTTATTCACGTGAATTGATCAGATTCATGCTTATCTAAGTATTAGTCTAACATCCAATGTAATTTAAATTGTGATAAAATGAGATGCAGCCTAGTTTATGAAAATAATGGAAGATTTCTTACAGCTCAAGGAGTACTACTTGCTTTGCCCCACAATAGTACAAAACATTTACTCCATATATTTTGTAGACTCCATCTCGTTATTCTATGCTCAAGTTTCCTTTGCTGACTCCGTATACCATCATCTAAAAACAATGAATCTAGTTTTATTTAGATTACTATTGCTAGGTTCATGGAATGTTTATTCTTAGGAAGAGAGTAGCCATAAATACAAGGATTTGATAATTTACACAAAAAATGTGTTATCATGATAAAGCAAATAGCAATGCCTTTTTATCTTTTGAATCCAAAACATGGAATATACAGGAATGACTTCCCCAAATTTCACCATAGGGATGTCCATCCTAGTCCATGTTGGAGGAATATTGCGAATTTTTGCACGAGTGGCTTACTTTTAGATTATTACACCCTTATACTTTTTTTGTTACATTCTCATTGTATGCCATCCTATTCGTAAGAATCTATATTCTATGAACCAAATGTAACCTCAGTGATTGGTCACCAACTATTACAAAGGTCCCTAAAGAAACCAAAAAACCAGAAGATAGTAGGGATGTGTTAGAAAAACTAGAAAGAGGGGCAGTTAAATAGAAAAAACAGCTATAAAAGAAACACACTGTAAATCCAGAAGAAACTCTAGAAATGAGCAGTGGCAGTGAGAGTGACAGCAGCAGCAAGGATGGTATTTAAGGAAACCAGTTTTATCCTCATGGTAGATAACTTGGTGAAGAGATGAATTTTTACCATTAGGGGGTGTTTGGTTCACAGAATGTGATTGCTGGTAATGCGGCATTCCAGTAATGTAAAAACATGCCCATGTTTGGTTTGCAATAAAAATGTAAGAATCAAACCATACGAAAAAAATAAGTTTTAAATCCGTCGGATTTAAAACTTATTTTTCGGTAAATCAATTGCGAAATGTTTTTCTAGAATGTCCAATATTTGTTTTCCATCTTCTATGCAAAAATGCTCAATTTTCATAAGATCTTTTTGACTGTTATTGAAAAGGTCAAATAATGTATGTATATTGGATCTTTTTAGACAATTATAGATCCTGGGAGGCAATTCTGATTGATCAATAAAAATATATTTCGATGCTATTTTTTCCTTGTTTTTTCGTAGTAGTTTAGCCAATCTATCATGCGGGGTAAAAAGAGGTAAAATGTAAGAATCAAACCATCCTAGATTTCCATTTTATGTCATTTACCAAATCTCATGAGAATGTTATTGCCACATTATAAGTGGTATTATAACTTTCCAGGAATGAGATCATGCTTCAAAGAAACAAAAAGATCAAAATACATCAGTCTTTGTTGAAAATTTTCAAGATTAAACTCCTAAATGAAAGGAGGCCTGTTTGGCCGATTTACATACCATGGGTTTGTTTTTGGTCCTAAAGAAAGAAGTACAGGAGTTGAAGTCGATTCGTCTACAGAGAGGGAGGTTGGACATGAATACGATTCACTCAGGTGGTCTTCCCTTTTCTTCCCTAACGTTCAGAGTTGTTCTGGTTATAGCACTTATCACTTAAAATAAATACCTTTACAAAAAAGTGGCGTTTGACTTGTACTACAACAAATGCTTATTGCAAATGATGACATTTTGGAGGCAGAAGACATTAACTCTATGGAATGTTGAATTGTCAATTTAGGAAGAAGAATTTCATGAACTTGCTTCAAAACGAAGTTTAGCCACTACTAAGCTTCTTATATGATTTTAGTAACTTCTTAGCTATTGAAATGAATTTTGTTATTATTTGTTTTAACAACATTCTTAACTGTTGTCTCTTAGTTGTTGTGTTGTGACTTACATATATTAATATTTTTAATTTTCTTTTTGATAAAAATTGATCTATTTTTATTTGATTAGTATTATTTTTATCAACCTATAATTTTCATTTTTGAATACTGGTGTAGTTGCATGATGAAATTTGATTTTTTTTTGGATATATATATTTTTGAATTTGAAATTGTGTGTGTTTAGAAGAAATTCTATACATAATGCGCCCACATTAAAGTTCAAAGTTCAAATTCCATGCTCACATACATAAAATAAGAGCTAAAACTTTTTTAAAATAGTAAAAAGATATTTTTCAATTTTTCTATATAAATTTTAAAAATTTTAAAATAAAATGACATTTTTATAATTATTTTAAATTTTTAAAATAAAAAATAAAGCTGTTCCTGCAAGAAAATAGTGCCTGTAGTAAAACAATCCCACATCGGTTGGGAGTTCCTAGGGGCTCTGCCTCATAAGTTGGCCATCTCCCAAACCACTTGACATGTTTTAAAATCGTGAGGGTCCTGAAGGTTCAAAGCGGACAAAATCTAGTGGGGGATGGACCGGTGCTCTGTGGGTGCATCCTTTGGGCCTGGCCTTTGTGGGCAAGGTGTATAACCTGCTCCTTTCTTGGTGGCCCATGCAGGTTAGTGGTCGTATGTGGGATTGAGGGGGAGTGTTGTAAAACAATCCCACATCGATTGGGAGTTCCTAGGGCCTCTGTCTCATAAGTTGGCCATCTACCAAACCATTTGACGCATTTTAAAACCGTGAGGGTCATGAAGGTCCAAAGCGGACAATATCAAGTGGGGGATGGATCGGTGTGCTGTGGGTGCATCCTTTGGGTCTGGCCTTTGTGGGCAAGGCATACAGTCTGCTCCCTTCTTGGAATGTTATAAAATATGTAGGAAAATAAATAGAAATGAGACAAATTTACGTAGTTCAGCTATGCCTACTCCACGGGTGGAAGGGATAAAAAACTTCACTATCTCGGGAGGAATTACAAGATGATTTGGAGCCAGCCTTGTACAAAATATCTCTCTTCCCTCTATCTCTCCTCTTCTCTTATCCTTTCTATATGCTCCTTACATCAAGCATGCAATATGTATATCACAAATGAGAGGGAGAGGGTGCCCTTTTATAGGGCAAGGGGTGGAAGATAAAGGGGTGAAAGATGAAGAGGTGGAAGATAAAGGGATGACATCCACTTATTTTATTTTTTTCATTACACTCCCCCTTGGATGTCATCCATATATTAACTCCTTCTACTAAGATCTTTAATGTGTCTCATTTCGATGAGATGAACCAATCTCTTGAATGTTGTAGTAAGCAAAATTTTGGTGAACAAATTTGCTAGATTATCTCTTGCTCGGATTTGCTGAACATTTATATTACCATTGTTATGGAGTTTATGTGTTTAAAAGGATTTTGGAGAGATATATTTTGTTTTGTTACCCTTTATTTATCCTTATTTTAGTTGAACTATATATGCAACGTTGTCTTCATATAAAACTGTTGGAATATCCTTGATTGATTGAAGATCACAATTTGCTTGGATATGAAAAATCATTGATCTGAGCCACACACATTCTCTATTAGCTTCATGGATAGCTAGTATTTTAGAATGATTGGAGGATATTGTTGTAATTGTCTGCTTTAATGATTTCCAAGATAATATATATCCAATTTGAGATTTAGCATTGTGAGGATCAGATAGATATCCAGCATCTTTGAAATAGTGTAAAATGTGCTTAATTCCATTCCAGTGTTGTCAAGTAGGAACAGAACTATATCTTGCTAGTAGATTTACAGCAAATGCAATGTAGGGTCTTATACAATTGGCTAGATACATCAAAGAGCTGACAACACTTAAATATTGTACTTCAGGACCAAGTAATTCCTTCTCATCATCATGAGGTCGAAATAGATCCTTATTAACATCAAGTGATCGCACCATCATTGGAGATCCCAAAGGATGAACTTTGTCCATATAGAATTGTCTTAATACATTTTCGGTATATTTAGATTGATGAACAAGAATTTCGCCATTTACATGTTCAATCTGTAGGTCAAGACAATATTTTGTCTTTCTTAAATCTTTCATCTCAAATTCCATCATTAAATAATTTGCAGCTTTAGTGAGCTCTTCAGGAGTCTAACTAAATTCAAATCATCAACATAAACAACAATTATGACAAATTCGAATTCTGATTTTTAATAAAATGCATGGACAAATTGGATCATTTATGAATCCCTCTTTCACAAGGTACTCACTTAATCGATTGTACTATATGCGTTCAGATTGCTTTAATCCATACAAAGAACGTTGGAGTTTAATTGAATATAAATTTCTGGATTTTGCTTCTGAAAATTTAAATCCTTCAAGGATTTTCATATAAATGTCATTATCCAACGATCCATATATGTATTTTGTTACTACGTCCATAAGATGCATGCTCAGTCGTTCAGTGACTGCTAGTGCAATTAAGAGTTTGAAAGTGATTCCATCGATTACGGGAGAATATGTCTCCTTATAATCAATTACGAGTTTCTACGAGAAACCTTGTACCACAAGTCTTGCTTTATATTGGGCAATTTCATTATTTTTATTTTGCTTGTGCACAAATACCCATTTGTATCCAACGGGCTGAACATCTTTTGGTGTTTGGATTACAAGTCTAAAAACTTTTCTTTTTGATAAATAGTTTAATTCTGATGTGATAGTGTCTTTTCATTTTGGCCAATCACTTCTATATTGATATTTATTAACAGATTTAGGTTTAGGATCCTTATTACTTTTGGTAAATGTTATTGCTTTGGTAATGTCATCATTACTTCTAGTAATATCAGTAGCTACTGCATATGCAAATGTGTTGACAACAACTTTATTTCTGTCCCACATTTTTTTTTGTGTAATGAATTGAGATCTTATTATTATTTTCAGGTGTCTATCCCTTTTCAAGGTATGTCTCTTAAGGAGTTTTCTCTTTAAGAAATTCCTTTTTAGGAGGTTCCACAATAGAGATTTCATTTTTAGGAGAAATAGATTTATGAATGTCGAATGGATTATCCACCTTTGTCACATCTTCTGGAGTATTTACAGATTTGAATTTTTTCCTTCTGAGAGTTTTATCTTTTGCACCAATAGGCCATCTACGCTTAACTTGCGGTTTAGGTTTATAAGCTAACTGTTGTCCTTTAGGGACATCAGTATGCATTGGAATATTTGCAGCAGGTATATGAGATTTTAATATGACTTTGGTATTCGCAAAAGAATCTAGTAATTGATTTGCAACCCCTTGCAAATGTATAATCTTCTGAACTGCAAGTTCACTTTGATTTGTGCGAGAATCTAAATGAGATAAACACATGACATTCCACGGTATTTCATGTTGTGCTTGAGACACTAACTTTTCTCCCCCTAATGTAGGGAATACTGCTTCACTAAAATGTCAATTAATTTCCCTTGAGAACAATTAGTGCACATGAAATTAGTTGATAAAAGAATTTTCTGGTTCTTTAGTGGATGATCATGTGAATTTTCAATGATTTTATGCATCATTACATCTCGAGGATGTTCAAGACAATCATGTCAAAGTGTAAATAATTTGGGTCATTGAACTTCTGGTATAAGACATTGTATGATTCAGCTACTTTAATCTTTGTATAATACAACCCAAAAGATAAAGTTAATAGTTTTTCTAAAATTTATTTCTTCCCAAAAACAATAGAAGTAATATAAATGAATTTTTTACTGCCTTCATTTGTAGTTTCAATGTGATATACATTAAATCTTAAATCTTTAAAGCTTAAGACAAAAAGAGGAAAAAAGTGCTTGTAGAGAAAAGGCAAAAAGAGGAAAAAGTATTTGTAAAGAAAAATTGTATCATGTTAGTAACATATATTTAAGAGTACAACAACAACAACAACAAAACCAAGCCTTAAGTCTCACTAGGTGGGGTCGGCTATATGAATCTTTTTTCGCCAATTGATGTGATCGTGGATCATTTCTTTTGACAGATTTAGGAATATTAAATCCTCACTATCTCCTCTCAAGTTATTTTAGGTATACTCCTACCCCTTTACTGCCCCTCCCTACAATAACTAACTCACTCTTCCTCACTGATGCACTATGTGGCCTACGTTGTAAGTGTCCATACTATCTGAGTCGTCCTTCCTTTATCTTATCTTTTATAGGTGTTACATCTAACTTATCGCGAATATGTTTATTCCTTAATTTATCCTTCAATGTAATACCACTCATCCATTTAAGCATTCTCATCTCGACAACTTTTACTTTTTGGATATTGTGTTTTTTCGTCGCCCAACATTCTAATCCATATAACATAGCTAGTCTTATAACTGTCCTATAAAACTTTCCTTTCAATTTTAAAGATATTCTACGATCATAGAACTTGCTTTAACTCTATGCATTACATCATCTTTAATTTTTCCTTGAACTTGCATAATAGATTCAAGGTATCGAAATCTATAAATGCTATTTATTTTTTCATCATCAAGTTTAACTTTGTCTCCAATATTTCTCTTATCATTACTAAAATTACATTTCATATATTCTGTCTTATTTCTACTTATCCTAAAGTCTCTTGATTCCAAAGCTTCTTTCCATAATTCTAACTCAGCCTCTACTTCGTCCTTAGTTTCATCAATTAATGCAATAATTTAAAAGATGATGTAAATAGAGTAGGAGATAGAATTATAAAAATCAAGATGGTATTAGGACAAAAGGTAATAAATATCTTATGCTCCTCAAGTTAGTTTAGGAGAAAATCTTAAAAGACAATTTTGAGAAGATATAGATAGTATTATACAAGGCATACCAGGGATTGAGAAAATATTTATAGGAGTAAAATAGGAAAATAATTAAAGGTAATATAGGAATTAAAAAAAAAAATTATGTAAATAAGGACAAAAAATGAAAAATAAAATAAAATAAAAATTAGCCATATCATATGTAGGGAGCTAGCAACCCTTTGAGGGTTGAGAGCATAATTGGAAAAAGAAATTATTTTTTTTAACATCCTTAGAATGTTAACAGCAAGTTGGCATGAGGGGGTGTGAATGTCCAAGTATCTAAATGTGAGGGGAGGTTCGTGGGATTTTTCAAACCTTAGGAGATGTTCTTATCTTTTTGGTAAACCTCAAGGGAGACAATCATCTTTTACCCTTTAAAAAAATATAATTTTACAATACTAACTAAAGAAATATAAATCTAATAGAATTTAATAACAAGTTAAAATTCAAACCTCGTTCCAAATTGTTTGTTTTTATGCAATGAAATTGGAATGGATGTAAAGGTGTAATGGGTCACAAAGGTTTGAGCTTGACTATATAGATTGAAGTCTAAGGACCTCAGTTGAAAAATTGAGAGTTTGATTAGACCTCAAGAACATGGAAAAATAATGAGTTTGGGTTTCAATTTAAGGTTTAATTTTCCTAGGTTTCATTTTTTTGTTTGTTTGTGTGCATGTTTCCAAATTTTAATGTGATGTTTGGTGTAGTAACCCAATCTATATAATAATAATAATAAAAATAAAAATAAATAAAAAGATATTTTGGAGGAGATATTTTGGAGAAGATATTTTGAGATATTTATATATACATATCTTGGAGAAGATATTTATTTTGATTACGTAAAGGTTAAGTTAGGTTTTTCTTTATAAACTCTCTCTCTCTCTCTCTCTCTCTCTCTCTAAGGTTTTCAGGCCATGTGTTGCCGGAATCGACAATTTGACGTCGCTGCGTGGGTCAGGGAAGGAATCTCTACAGGTTCTACAGATCAAAATTTCATTTCAGAGATTTTCGAGTTTTTCTCGAAAATCGAGGAAAGGGTCGGTTTTTGCTTTTGGTCCTGTAGGTTTGTAGTATATGAGATTATACTAAAGTGTTGTTATTTGAGTATTAGGTTTCGGGGTTTTCGTGCCGTTGTTTTGAACCATTTAGGTTCGGGGTTCGGAAAGCTAGGGCTTGAGTTTTGGGTCGTTTCAGACTCTGATTCACACGCAAGTAAGGGGGTTATGTTAATACAGTGATTTATACAATATGAATCGATTGAAATGTTGAAATAACTTTTAGATATCAAGTTACGACGGTTTTAGGGTTTCCAGGCCCCGGTTTGGTAAACCAGCTTTATTTTCAAAACCAACCGGTCAAATTCAAATGTTATATTTTTGGAATATTGTACTTGTCATTCCGGACCTTTTCACTGGTTGGAAATGTTGTTTTTGTTGTTTAAAACCCGTATTGTGATATTAACTGTTTATATTTACTTTCGGGTTGTTTTCGAATGTGGAAAACTATGTGGCAGGTGTTGATGTTGTGAAATACTGGAACTGTTCTGAAAATGCAGGAAGTTTATGTGATGACTACGGGCCGAATTTCACGTAATGATGTGTTTTGTGAAATGATTTCAAAAGAGTGTATAAATTGCTTAAATTGCACGATATGCTTTAAGAACCCTCGGGGACTAATAGTGTAGGCACGGATCCGTTGCCAGTGAGGGCACCATACTTTTGATTTATATGAACTCAGGCTGTATTGAGACAGTAGGGGCGGTCTTAGTGTGAGTTTGCCTTTTGATCGTGTACCCAGGTTGTATTGAGATAGTAGGGGCGGTCAACCCCGATTGTGGGGATTTATACATGGTATAGAGTTTGAGGGCGTGTCCTATCCTGTATATCTGTACATTTATGTAATTGTTGTTATGTACTATGAGATTGTTCATATGATGAAAATGGGCTACGTATTTTACAATTACGGAAACGATGATTATATATGTTTATGTTTTCCTTAAACACATAAAGTGTGCTGGTCACACACTGTTATTAGCTTAATCATCCCTTACTGAGAGGTGTCTCACCCTATCATACAAATTGTCTTTTCAGGTCCTTATCAAGGTTGAGATTAGCAAGGACTGGGGCAGGGTAGCGATCTGTTTTTGAGTGAGTGTCTCCACGAGCTCAATTTTGTAGGTTATGTTATAGGTTTTCAGAACTTGTAAAATGCTATAAGACTCAAGGATGCGTCGAGTATTATACAGTATTGTATATGGATGTTGGAATAACTGTATGTATCTATCAGGCAGTTAGAACTTTGGTAATAGTTTGATGAATGTTTATGTTTTCTGCTGTGTATATATTTGTTGAGAAGTATATCAGGTACACAGACGTCACTACAGTAACACTCGGGCCGTAAGTTGGGACCAAGGCGTTACATTTGGTCCTTTGTTTTTTTTTTGATCCATAAATGTAAATATATTGACCAAAATGGATATGTACATATTCTCCGGGCATACCTGGGAGGAGGGAGCCAAAGCTCCCAAACAAATAAATGATTGTAATACAATCAAACCTGGGCATACCCAAGGGCATATGGCCTGATGCAAACGAGAACCCAACAAAAGACAACAAACAAACATCTAAATTAAAATAGCCAAAACATACCTTCAAGCATTGCAAACTGTCGCCAGAAAACCAGTAACCTTTGACGGTCAGATATAGAAGCAGCTATAAAACACACTGAAGAAACCATTGTAGCCCTAACTCAAACCCAACTCTACAACCCTTGAACAAACTGCAGCAACTTGAACACTTTTTAGAGCTACAGCAATTTTAGGCATCCTAAGGGCTCACAAAAATATTTACAATTGTTGCTCAATCAAAAACCTTCCTCGTATCCTAACCAACACATAAAGCATCTACAAAAGGAATGAAGGAGATCAATCTGCACCATCAAAATCCAACATCTGTCTTGCAGCAGTTTAAAGCAGCAACTGCTTAGGATCCTTCCACATCGTAAGCATTGGGAGCTTATTGTACACCATTTTGTGAGTATGAGTTGGGATTGTTTTGATTATTGCTTCAGGAAGAGTCACCTTCCCTTCATATTTGTTCCTGTTTTTGAAATGCCAGATTAGGTACACTGTGGCTACAAAACAAGACTTCCTTGCAATTGATTGAATACCTATCCCTCTTGACTCCTTGTGTAACCATTTAAGTGAAGCTTTAATGGTTGTCATTCTTCTAGTCACCCTTGGCCAATTTCGAAGGTATTCCCAAACAAACCCTATGATGCTACATTTAAAGTACAGGTGGTCGAATGTCTTATCTTCATATTTGCAAAGGGAACAAGCCTTGTCCATTCCTTCCACATCAATTTTATCATTAGTTAATAATTTACCTTTGGCAGCAAGCTAGAGAACAAAAGCATGCTTTGGTAAACTATTAAATTTACAAACTTCAAAGTGCCAATGAACCCTTCTTCCTTTGATTCTCCAGTGTTGGTACATTTCCTTACAGCAGAGAGTGTCATTCTGTTGCCACAACCTGAATTGTCTATCATTAGTAGAGTGATTATTGAACTCTTTAATTATCATGTTCTTAATTTCCACTAGATTTTTGAATAGTGGAGAGTCATCATGTTTACAGTTAGCATCCCAAATACTTCCCCCTAAGTAAAACTGATTTATCCATTTAGCCCATACAAAGTCTTCCTTCTCCTGGATGTTCCACAAAGCTTTGGAGAGGAGGAATTTGTTCCACGTGCAAATATAAAAAACTCCCAAACCTCCTTCATCCTTGGGAATACAAACTTTTTTCCAGGCCATAAGGGGCTTTTTCCTCTCCCCCCCCCCCTTCCCCCCTTAAGAAAGCCTTGTATAACTTTACAACATGGTTCAACATAGCCTTTGGAATTGGGAGGATAGCCAACTAGAAACACTCCACTCCCTGGATAATTGAATCTATTAATTCCAGTCTACTTGCATAAGAGAAAGTATTCTTTGGCCATGAGCCAAATAGGTTGCTAATCTTATTAGTAAGGGGGCCATAATGCATGACATTTAGTGTCACGACCTCAAAATTTAAATCATTTTTTTTTTCATAAACACATATAAGATACTCTGATACCCCTTCAATGAAAATCTCATGCCTCGAAGGGGCACTGGGGTATTCCTGTATACAATAATCATAACTAAGCAGCGAAAACATAAATCATACCCCCATATATACGATACAATACCAGGAATCTGTATTTCTAAACTATATCTTTATAATGCATCTCTCTCCAGTAATATCTACTCCAAAAATACAAAACCCTATACCAACTTATCCTGAAAGTAGGGTAATCGAGAAATCTCTATTCGCGAGTCTGATTTGCTCGCCTAATTGGCTTACCTAAAAAATGTTAGAATAATAGGGTGAGTCGACGCTCAGTAAGTGGAAATATACTATTACTAGTCTGTGGTGACTAAGTTACATATACTTTAAATAACATCTGAACTGTAATAAAGAATAAATCGATAAAGCATATCTTACATTTTTCGCAGTTTAAAACATAACTGTATCATCTGAGTTTTTTACTTTTCATACTGCTAATATCATACTATATTTATCAAATACTGTAAAATTGTATACATATACATAACTGTGTTTTATCCCTGGAACTCTGTATGTCATGATTTGACCCCTCATGACAGGATTGTGCGACTCGTAGGCAGGACTTAATTTGGTCGGCCTTCTAGATAAGTCACTATACTCTACTCTACCTCAACCTGACCAAACTGCATCCACTCTTAGGTTCGGGACTAGCTGCTATCTTGTCAAACTGGCCCCCTCAACCTAGCGAACTGGGGAGCTGCATCCTCTCCGAGCACAATTTGACGGTACCCACACACTATCTGAGATATGTGGTTGCACTTTATCTATATTAGCAACGGTACCCTGCTCTGTATTCTGTATGTATATCTATCTGTAATCTTTTCACAGGGATCTGATATTATATATATATATATATATATATATATATATATATATATATATATATATACTCTTTTACTATTTTCATCATGTTTCCAAAGTAACCATAACACTATCATTATGTATTGTAAATACTATGATATCTAAATAATAATAGCATCTTGATGCTATACTATATAATCTGTCTATATAATCTGTCTGTATACTCTGAGTGTTATGACATTTAGGAAAACATGGCATACTGTAAATATTGTATAAATTGATCTGTATAACTGTAATGTACTAATTCTGAATAAACTGTAATATACTAATTTGAATAAACTTCTGTATATGTATACTAATTTGAATAAACATCCATAATAGACTGTTTTGAAATATACTACGATATAC
This sequence comes from Malania oleifera, assembly GCF_029873635.1. NCBI lineage: Eukaryota > Viridiplantae > Streptophyta > Magnoliopsida > Santalales > Ximeniaceae > Malania > Malania oleifera. The sequence goes on from NC_080420.1 coordinate 3,206,549, forward strand.
ATCATTCTTTATCTGTAAATACTGTATAGTATGATATGCTGTAAAAACTATATAGGTTTTATATCAAGTAAATATTTACTTAGGCCACACAAGCTTTGAAAACTCTTATTCTACAAATACTAGATAATAATCTGGTATATATAAAATCTCTGCTAATATTGTTAAGTTCCTAGCATAGCATATTTCTCTTAACTAGTTTCTGAAAAGCCCCTACAATTATCTGGCGCTACACCCGCAGGGTTTTCCATTCGACACCCTGAAAACGACATCCCCAGAACAAAACATTAGTATTTTTCTACATACAACATTTTCTATAACTGTAGGGAAAACATATTCTGAATAAAACACATTACCCTGAGTTTGGGATGAATTCCAAACTAACTCCACTAACGATTAGCTCCAGCAGACTTGTAGAGAACTTTGTCAGGAGCGTCATGGTGGCCTCAGATCTTCAATTTAGCGAGAAACGGACCTGGAATCGAAGAGAGAAGGAGTGGGAGGCGTTTAGAGAGAGAGAGAGAGAGAAGAGGAAGTTTTGCGCCAGTTTTCTGCTGAAAAATCTGGATTTTCACTATTTATAACCCCAGACTCATCGACGAGACACGTCATCTTGTCGACGAGTCCTTTAAGAAGTTCATCGACGAATTTCAGACCTCCATAAACCCCCTCTTGGTATTTTCTCGTCGACGAGGAGACCTCTATAAACCCCCTCTCGGTATTTTCTCGTCGACGAAACCTGTCCTTGTCGACGAGCTCCTCTTATATCCTCGTCGACGAATTTTCTATGTTCGTCGACGAGGACCCTTCTAATTCTTTGGGTTATTACATTCTCCCCTCCTTATAAAATTTCGTCTTCGAAATTGACTATCTGTATCATCATCTATTATCTCATAAAGACAAATGCTCTACTTATTTAATGCTTACCCTCACTTATGGCGGAGGAATACCGTGGTTATAATCTAAGTGTTGGGACATTACATATATAAAACTAAAAAGCCACCTACTAACTAATTCAATACATGTACCTATAAAAGAAACTTTATCTAATTACTTATACTTTACCTGCTATCACTAACCTCTTGGAACAACTGTGGGTATCTTTGTTTGATCTGTTCTTTGAGTTCCCAAGAAACTTCCTCTATATCATGATTCCTCCACAAAACTTTTACTAGATGAATTTCTTTATTGCGTAGTGCTTGTGTCTTTCTATCTAAAATCCGTACTGATACTTCTTCATAAGCTAATGAATCCTTAAGCTCTATTTCTGAATAGCTGATTATGTGGGACGAGTCTAGGACGTATTTTCTTAACATAGTAACATAAAACACGTCATGAATTCTAACAAGAGCTGGTGGCAAAGATAACCTATAGGCGACTGATCCTATTCTTTCTAATATCTCAAAAGGGCCAATATACCTACGGCTCAACTTGCCATTCTTCCCAAACCTCACAACTCCTTTCAGAGGAACTATCTTCATAAATATTCGATCTCCCAAATTGAACTCTAACTCTTGATGGCGAGTGTTTATGTAGCTTTTCTGCCGACTCTACGTAGTACTGATTCTTTCTTTAATTAGTCGAACCTTGTCGTACGCCTACTGCACAATCTCTGGACCTAACACTCGTCTTTTACCTACTTCATCCCATAAAAGAAGAGAATGACATCTCCTACCATATAAAGCCTCGTAAGGTACCATGTCAATACTAGTCTGATAACTGTTATTATAAGTAAACTCAACTAACGACATAAATTGAGTCCAACTACCCCCAAAGTCAAGTACACAAGCACGAAACATATCTTCTAGTGTCTGGTTCATCCTTTTAGTATGACCATCTGTCTGACGGTGAAATGCAGTGCTGAATGCTAATTGTGTACCCATAGCTTCCTGAAAACTCTTCCAAAATCGTGAAGTAAACCGAGGATCTCGGTCGGAGATATGGATACCGGCACACCGTGGATGCGAACTATCTCCTGAATATATATTTCTGCCAATCTATCCATGGAATAACCAACTTTAGTAGGGATGAAATAAGCGGTCTTCATCAAACGATCAATAACCACCAAAATTGCATTCAACCCTTGTCGCACTGGTGGTAACCCCGACGAAATCCATCGAAACGTGATCCCATTTCCACTCTATAATGAACAATGGTTGCAACTATCCTGCCGGTTTCTGGTGTTCAGCTTTAACCTGCTGGCACATTAAGCACTGCTGAACAAACTCGACTATTTCCCTCTTCATTCCACTCCACCAGAAATACTCTCGCAGATCCCGATACATTTTAGTGTGACCTGGATGTACGGTGTATAGGGATTTGTGAGCCTCCTCCAATATAATTCTCCTGATCTTGGTATCTGCAGGAACACAGAGCCTAGTACGGAAATACAGGGCTCCGTCATCTGATATGCTGAATTCCTCACCCTGACCATCTCGTACTCTTGCCATTACCTCTGCCAAGTCTGCATCATCACCCTGAGCTGTTTTAATCCTCTTATATAGCGTAGGCTAAACCACTAGACTGATAATGACTGTCTGAGGACTCTCCTCTATTAACTCTATGCTGAGCCGCTCCAAATCCACCAAAATCGAGTGCTGAATCTCCATAGCTGCCAGTACGGCTCCTACTGATTTCCTACTCAGAGCATCTGCCACCACATTCGCTTTCCCTAGGTGGTAACTAATGGTGCAGTCATAATATTTAATGAGTTTCAGCCACCTTCTTTGCCTCATATTTAGTTCTTTCTAGGTAAAGAAATATTTCAGGTTCTTGTGATCTGTGAAAATCTCGCACTTACTATCATATAAATAATGTCTGCAGATCTTAAGAGCATAAACCACAGCAACTAGCTCCAAATCATGCACGGGATAATTCTTCTTATACTCTTTAAGTTGTCTAAAAGCATATACAATGACTCTACCGTGTTGCATCAATACGCACCCAAAACCCTTCAAAGAGACATCACTATATATTACAAAACTGTCCTCCCTTGATGGAATAGCTAATACCAGAGCTGAAACTAACCGCCGCTTTAACTCTTGAAAACTCTGCTCACAATCATCGGTCCAATCAAATTTTACATTTTTCCTCATAAGTCATGTTAATGGACCCGATAATCTGGAGAAGCCATCTATGAAACGCTGGTAATAGTTTGCTAATCCTAGAAAACTCCTGACCTCTTGAACATTACTTGACCTTTCCCAACTCACCACTGCCTCTATTTTTCTCGGATCAACTGATACACCTGCTTTAGAGATCACATGGCCGAGAAAGGTAACCTGCCTTAACCAGAACTCACATTTCTTGAATTTTGTGTACAATTTTCTTTCCCTCAATATCTGTAACACCTGCCTCAAATGATGCTCTTGCTCCTCAAAACTCCTCGAGTAGACCAGTATATCATTAATGAACACAACCACAAATTGGTCCAAATATTGATGGAACACCCGATTTATTAAGTCCATAAATATTGTTGGTGCATTAGTCAACCCAAATGACATCACTAAAAACTAGAAATGCCCATATCTGGTATGGAATGTGGTCTTCAATATATCTTATGCTCTAACTTTCTCCTGATGGTAACCTGACCGCAGGTCAATTTTAGAATAAACCCGGGTCCCCTGGAGTTGATCAAATAGGTCGTCGCTCTTAGGGAGAGGATATTTATTCTTGACTGTCAGTTTGTTTATCTCCTTATAATCGATGCACAGTCTTATGGTTCCATTATTCTTTTTCACGAACAAAACTGGTGCTGTCCAAGGCGACACACTAGGCTTGATAAAACCCTTATCTAGCAATTCCTGTAGTTGATATTTCAATTCTTTCAACTCGACTGAAGCCATACGGTACGGTGCTTTAGATACTGGTGCAGATCCCGGCAACAGATCTATAGTAAACTCAATTTCATGGTCAGGTGGCAAACTAGGAAATTTTTCTAGAAATACATATGGAAATTCTCTCACCACGGGTATGTTGGCTTGTTTCAATTATTCTTTTGGCAATTCTTTTATGTATGCGACATACCCCTGACAACCACTTTGTAGCAACCTCCTGACCTGAATAACCGACAATAGCTGTGGTGAGGCAAGTACACGTGAACCTAAGAATCTGTATTCTTGCTCGCCTAGGGGTCTAAAAATCACTACCTTCTAGTGGCAATCTATATTGGCATGATGAGTCACTAGCCAATCCATGTCCAGTATCACTTCAAACCCCTGCATATCTAGGACCACGAGATCAACTGGTAGTACTTGTTAGGAATATACGAACAAATTCCTGAAACCTGTGAGAAACAAATAGAGAAAGAATAACGCCAAAGAAAAATTCAATCACACGCACAAGACAATATTTACATGGTTCGGCAATTTTGCTTACGTCGACGGAGTTGTAGGGATTTCAATATTATCAAGAAGAAAGCACAGAGAGTGCGGCGATACAATTCACTCGCTCTCGCTCTCTCTCGCGGATACAACCACACGAACCCTAATCACCCGAAAGCACCCTTTTTATATGTTGCGCCTAGGGTACCGTTCCGAATGGGCTCCAAAAATTCCATGGACTAAGCCTTAGGATAGAAATCTCTAATTAAACAGAGGTCGGGTCGTCATCCAAATTAAGACACAACTAGGCTCCACAAAAGCCTAACAGTACTCTCTCTTGAATACTTACTGGAAAATTCCGAAGCACTTTCCTGCATCTTACTACAGATCCCATCGGCGTACCCATAGATAGTTTTACATTTAATGGTTGTGTTTCTACCCCAATTATTTTCACATATCCTGCCGATATAAAGGAGTGAGTGACATTTGTATCAAACAAAATAACAATTTTATATGGTAAAACAGTAAGGGTACCCGTGACCACGTCTCTAACCGTCTCAGCATCTCTCGGCGTCAATGCATAGACCGTCGCCAGCGTAGTATTCCTCTGCTGAACACCGTGAGGCGCCTGGTATCCACCCTGAAATGGTCTATGAACAGGTGCATAACCTGACGGCATTTGACACGATTGAGCCATATGGCCAGGCCTCTCACAGCGATAACAGACATTCTCCCTCAGCCGACACTCACCCTGGTGTCTTCGTCCGCATCTAGGACATATGGCAGGAAGCTGTCCGTCCTGAAATCCATTGTACCCTGCCATCTGTCTCTGGCTTCCGCCATATCTTCCTCCTCTCCATGGGCCTCGGCTGGGACCCACCTGAAAACTCGAGGGTGCGGCCCTCTTCTTCTGACTTTGTACTTCAGTCTCCCTCGGTAGACTCTCCTTTACTATAATAACCCTATCAATCAACTCTGCAAAATCCTGGATCCTCAATACTGCCACTTACTTGAGAATATCTCGCCTCAGATTTCTCTCGAACACTCTGGCCTTCTTCACTCCATCTAGAACAATATAAGGGCGGAAACATGACAGCTCGATAAATCTTGCAGCATACTACTGTACAGTCAATGATCCTTGGGACAGACTTTGAAAATCTTGTACTCGAGCATCTCTAATTGAAGCAGGATAATATTTATCAAAGAACACGTCCCTGAATCGAGCACAGGTCATCGGCACTGGCATCGCCCTCTGCTCCTCTAATAGCCTGATAGCTATCCACCATCTCTCGACCTCCCCTGCCAGCCTATATGTAGCAAACAACACTCTTTGCTCGTCGGTGCAGTGAAGTACTATCAGAATCTTCTCTACCTCCTGCACCCAGTTCTCAGCAACTACAGGATCAGTCGCTTTAGAAAAGGTTGGCGGATTCATCTTCATAAATTTTTCTATGGTACATCCCTGAGCTGGAGATGGGTCTCCCTGCTCTCTAGAGCTCTGCGCTATCTCAGCCATGACTTGCTAAGTCACACTATGTAGCACGACATCTGAATCTCCACCTCTTGCGCCGGAAGGACCCGCTCCATCATCACCACTGGCGTGAGCGCTACTGCCTCCTAGGTCCATCCTGCAAATATATAGAATACCGTTTCAGAATCCTATTTCCCATATAGACCTAACTTATCTTATTTAACTAGAACTTCAAATCCTCTATTAACCATTCCCTTGATCCTAGCCCCAAAATCCAATCCTGCAACCCAAACACACAACTAGTTGATAGTTTACTATAGCTTTCCTGAAATCATCACCCTAGAAAAAACATAGAAACCACCACGAAATCCTGTACCCAGATCACAAAAATAAAACCTCAAATCTTTTCTTATATTCTGATATTGTTTCCCACTACACTCTAAAGTCTATAGAACCTAGCAATCTAAGCTATGATACCAAAATGTCACGACCTCAAAATTTAAATCATTTTTTTTTTCATAAACACATATAAGCTACTTTGATACCCCTTCTATGAAAATCTCAAGCCTCGAAGGGGCACTGGGGTATTCCTGTATACAATAATCATACTTACGCAACGGAAACATAAATCATACCTCCATATATACCATATAATACCAGGAATCTGTATTTCTAAACTATATCTAAATAATACATCTCTCTCCAGTAATATCTACCTCAAAAATACAAAACCTTGCACCAACTTACCCTGAAACTAGGGTAACCGAGAAATCTCTATCTGCGAGCCTGATCTGTTCGCCTAACTAGTTCATCTGAAAAATGTTAGAATAATAGGGTGAGTCGACGCTCAGTAAGTGGAAATGTGCTATTACTAGTGTGTGGCGACTAAGTTACATATACTTTAAATAACATCTGAGCTGTAATAAAGAATAAATCTATAAAACATATCTTACATTTTTTGTAGTTTAAAATATAACTGTATCGTCTGAGTTTTATACTTTTCATACTGCTAATATCATACTATATTTATCAAATACTATAAAACTATATACATATACATAACTTTACTTTATCCCTGAAACTCTGTATGTCATGATTTGACCCCTCATGATAGGGTTGTGCGGCCCGTAGGTGAGACTTAATATGATCAGCCCTCCAGATAAGTCACTATACTCTACTCTACCTCAGCCTGGCCAAACTGCATCCACTCTTAGGCTCGGGACTGACTGCTACCTCGTCAAACTGGCCCCCCTCAACCCAGCGAACTGGGGAGCTGCATTCTCACCGAGCACAGTTTGATGGTACCCACACACTATCTGGGATATGTGGTTGCACTCTATCTGTATTAGCAACGATACCGTGCTCTGTATTCTATATCTATATCTGTCTGTAATCTTTTCACAGGGATCTGATACTATATATATACATATATACTCTTTTACTATTTTCATCATGTTTCCAAAATAACCATGACACTATCATTATGTACTGTAAATACTATAATATCTGAATAACTGTGGCATCTTGATTCTATACTGTATAATCTGTCTAAATAATTTGTCTGTGTCATCTGTCTGTATAATCTGTCTGTATACTCTGAGTGTTATGACATTTAGGAAAACATAACATACTGTAAATACTGTATAAACTGATCTGTATAACTGTAATGTACTAATTCTGAATAAGCTGTAATATACTAATTTGAATAAATTTCTTTGTATGTATACTAATCTGAATAAACATCTATAATAGACTGTTCTGAAATATACTGTGATATACATCATTCTTTATCTGTAAATACTGTATAGTATGATATGCTGTAAAAACTATATAGGTTCTATATCAAATAAATATCTACTCAAGCCACACAAGCTTTGAAAACTCTTATTTAATAAATACTAGATAATAAACTGGTATCTATAAAATCTCTGCTAATATTATAAAGCTCCAAGTATAGCATATTTCCCTTACCTAGTTTCTGAAAAGCCCCTACAATAATCTAGCCCTACACCTGCACGGTTCTTCATTCGACACCTTAAAAATGATATCCCCTAGAACAAAACATCAGTATTTTCCTGCATACAACATTTCCTATAACTACAGGGAAAACATATTCTGAATAAAACACATTACCCTGAGTTTGGGATGAATTTCAAACTAATTCCACCAACGATTAGTTCCAGTAGACTTATAGAGAACTTTGTCAGGAGCGTCGTGGTGGCCTCAGATCTTCAATCTGGCAAGAAACGGACCCGGAATTGAAGAGAGAAGGAGTGGGAGGCGTTTAGAGAGAGAGAGAGAGAGAGAGAGAGAGAGGAAGTTTTGCGACAATTTTCTGCTGAAAAATCTGGGTTTTCACTATTTCTTACCCCAGATTCGTCGACGAGACACGTCATCTCATCGACGAGTCCTTTAAGAAGTTCGTCGAAAAACCTTCTCTCCTCGTCGACGAATTTCAGACCTCCATAAACCCCCTCTCGGTATTTTTTCGTCGATGAAACATGTCCTCGTCGACGAGCTCCTTTTGTATCCTCATCGATGAATTTCCTGTGTTTGTTGGCGAGGAACCTTCTAATTCTTTGGGTTATTACATTCAGCCTTGTAGAAGCAAGGGGGATTCCAAGATATCTGAAAGGGTATTCACCATCAGAGAACTCTGTAATCCTCCTGATTTCCTCCAGATCCTGCAATTTAACTCCAGCTGAAAACATGTTTGATTTTTGATTGTTGGCTTTCAGACTTGAGCAAACAAAGAAATTGTTTAAGTATTCCATAATCAGTTTAATTGATGGAACATCTCCCCTGGTGAATAAAATTAAATCATCAGCAAAAGCTAGGTGAGTTATCTTTAGACTTCCATTTTTTGGATGATATTTCTATTCTGTGTTAACTTCAATCCCCTTAAGTAATCTTGACAGATACTTAAGACACAGCACAAATAGGATGGGGGATAGGGGGTCCCCTTCTCTAAGACCCTTCTTTCCAATTAAAAAACCATGGTAGCTTCCATTTATTGCAATTGAATAGGAAGTGGACTCAACACATTGCATTATCCTTTCAACCATAATGCTTGGAAATTCAGGTGAGTGAGCATTTGTCTAAGAAAGGCCCAAGAAACTAAGTCATAAGCTTTTCTTAAATCAAATTTTAACATGCACCTGGGAGAGATTCTTTTCCTAGCATATTTCCTTACAAGTTCCTGCACCAAATATATGTTCTCAATCATACTTCTCTGTTTCAAAAATGTTGACTGTGTTGGGTTAACAAGTGATTCAAGACATGGTTTAACCTTACTAGTAATGATTTTCACAATCACTTTGTAAGTAACATTACAACATGCAATACGTATGAATTCCTGCACTGTGCAAGCATGATTGGATTTAGCAATTATAGCCAAAGCCGTGTGATTGATCTGTCTAAGAAGCTTGCCCTTCACAAAGAACTCCTTAACCGCTAGAGTGAAGTCCTTTCCCCCTGTAGCCCAGGCCTTCTTATAAAAGCCCGAAGAGTAACCATCTGGACCAGTTGATTTATCCTCACCTATACTGAACAGGGCCTCCTTAATTTCATTCTCAGTGACTTCTTTTATCATCTGGTTAGACTGATCATCACTGAGGATCTTCCCATTCTTAATAACTCGAGGATCTATAGGGTTGTAGTCCTCTTCAGTTCCCTACAACTTTTTGTAGAATTCAAGGAACTCATCTGCTACCTGATTTTGTGAGGTAGTATTCTCTCCACTCTTGGTGATTGTTGTGATGTGGTTCCCTGACTTATGCTTTTCATCAAGGAGTGGAGGGAGGTACCTCTATCACAATTTTTTAAATAGTTATTTTTGGCCAATTGAGTAAGGAAGGATCTGTTGGCCCCATCCAATCTGATAGCCTCATTTTTTTTTTTTTTTTTCCAGAACTAATCTCTGTAGGATCTCATTGTTGGGATGGTCATGCAACCTTTGTTAGGCCTCCAGTAATTTTGTGCTTGATCTTTCAGCTTTTTCAGTGATATGGGAGAAGTGCCAAGAGTTTAGAATTCTCAGGGACCTCTTCATTACTTTCAACTTCTTGAGGAGTCTAAACTACTTGCTTCCTTCGATTCTGGTGTGCCAACCCTCTCTAACAACATCCTACAACTTATCATGTTGGGTCCACATATTGAAAATTTGAATGGACTTCTTCTCTCACAATCCTTCCCAAGTAGTGTCACAATACATGGGGAATGATCCAATAGGTGGTCAGGAAGAAGGAAGTGAGCATGAGCATTGAGGTCAGCTTGGTCCCACACTGTGTTTGTCATTACTTTATCCAATCATGCAGCAGAAAAATAAATAAACATCTTCAATAATATACCAGAGTTCTATATAAACATCCCAAAAATTTCCCAACATCCAGTATCCACATATATACTTCTTAGAAAATTAAAAACATAAACCCAAAAATACATCCAAGATCTATACCCTCTCACAAAAATGCTATGCCAACAAACCCAGCCCCGAGCTCACTAAGTTCAATCACGCAGAGGTCCTGAAAAAGATGAATTGTATAATAGGTGAGACACATCTCAGTAATACAAAATAGATTAATACCAGTGTGTGACTATTATAAGATTTGTGAACAAAATATAATCATCATTTATAAATTAATCCACAATTATGAAATCATTCTTTGTCCCTACTCACACAAATGCAGCGTATTTTATTAACGAGAGTTTCCTAAGGATTGAGGTGATTACCTGTTCATACAAGTAGCACTCCTCTACTTTAATACCTTATGCAATCGGTTATGACTACAAGTGATGCTCATCAGGGCACTTACCTTACTCAATAAAACCTCAGGTGGATAGTTTGTCTCGTATTCACACAATTATTTATCAATGAAGGTTCCCGAGGATAGGGAAGGTTACCCACCCATACAAGTAGCTTCCCTATACCCTAATACGTTATGCAGCCCTGTATGACTACATCTGATACCTATCAGGGCACTCGCCTTTCTCAGTAAGCCCTTAGGTGTAGAGTTTACCTCGTCCCAAATACATATAATACTACAATATGTAATACACTTATTACTTTGTTACATGACTTTGCGCCCTGTTATCTCTGTAATACTTATCTTTTCATAATCTCAGTTTTCACATTTCTCAGTATTTCACATCACATAATATTTCTTATCACATAATATATCGCATCGCATACTATCTCACATCGCATAATCTGTTCCCACATTTCACATCACATAATTTGTATTCACATTCACTATCCTCATATTATACGTTGGTTAAATTTACAATTATGCATTTAGAACTCACTGTCAGATGGATAAACACTGTCATGCTTCCCCCCAATGACGGGTTGTGCGGCCCGTAGGCTGGACTTAACGCTAGTTGACTCACAAGAGTTAAATCAATAATAACTTCTTTAGTCTATAAGTCAGATTGGCTGTTCCCATACTGGTCTAGACTCCAGGGGGACTTTATGCTTCTTAGCACAATCGACCATCCCGTCTCCACACTCTCTCTAAGATGTGTGAGTGCACTAGCTCTTAAGAAATCACGCGCAATAGTACTGTGTCTACTATGGTCCATTGGAGTTCTCAAACCATAACTTATAATTTAATATTCACATTTAGCTCTGTTTTAAACAATCACACATAATATATATTTTCAACGCATTTCAGTATTTCTAACATCTCATAAATATATCATAATTCAACACAGTATATTCACTTTACTCATGCCACACGATTTGAATAATACGCATAATTATATAATATGAAATAATAAGCCAACCCATGTTCATCATCTGTTTTACTGAAAATACACGTTAAACTATCTCTATTTATTACTTTAATCATTCTATTTTCGCAAATAATAACTAATAACACAACCCTAAGCTCAAAATAACAGTTCAAACGGTTGGCTTTTCAAAACCCACATGATAATCATATAATTTTTATTTTAACTGGTTGAATTACAAAATTACTCGCTTAATCTATTCCCCTTACCTTATTCATGGAGACCGTGCTTGTAAGATTCCTAAATCGACGCTTATGGCATTTAGAGTACAAACCTTGTAACCACATATTTCAGTATAATCAGTTAAGTCTTGAAATAATAATTATTTTAATATCCCTAAGCTCTCACACTTCCGTTAACCAGTTAAATTCTAAAAACAGAGATATGATCCACTACCCATGTTTAAATTTAATCTCTAACATATCAAAAAAAAATACCAATATGATCAAATCCCTACAATTTAATCTAATTCCAAAATATTCATAGAATTCAAATATAATCCATTACCTACAATTTAACTTAATTCTAAAATGTTCCCCAAAAATTCTATTTAATCAAATTCCTGCAGTTTAATTTAATGATAGGAATATCTCCAAAAATCCAATATAATCCAATCCTGCATTTTAATTTAATTCTAAGAATATTTCCAAAAATCTAATTTAATCAATTCCCTACAATTTAACTTACACCCAAAACACTCCCAAAAATCTGATATAATTAAATACTAAAATTTAATAATTAAATACTACAATTTAATCGGTTAAATTTTTAAAACAACTCACATAATTTGTACTCTTCACTTTAGCCTCGGAGTGGTGTTTGAAAAGCACAATTCAAAATTTCGCTCCAATCAAATTCATGAGAATCGACGCTAGGCTCTAGAAATGACGTCTGATTGTCAATTAGGCTAAAGATTTGATAGAAATTAATGAGAGAGAATGAGTTTACCTTACCCCATGAGTGATGCTTATAATGCTTCTATGAAAAATTTACTCCGATAAAAATGTCGGTGGCAAAGATAGGATTTCAATGGTATTTTCTATTTTTCGATCGGCCGAGTATTGGAGAAAAAAATTGAAGAGAGGGAAGGAAGGCAAAGAAGAGAGAGAGTTGGAGAGAGAGATGAAGAGATTGGCGTGAATTTTCAATCTTCAGAGAAATCTTGAAGCTTGAGAGAAGCCTCATGATACTTTTACTTATATATATATATATATATATATATAATATTATAATTAATTAATTTTTTTACAATCATAATCTTAATCAAGTATAACTATTTTTAGGGTGTTACAGGTGGTATATAAAACTCAACAAAAATATCTTACAAGTAATTAAGCATTTAATGATACAATGAAGGACGTGGGCATTACTCTGTACAAGTTGAAGGTGGACTTTCTGAGGATTCTAGACCAGAATTCTATTTGCTCTGTGATGCTCAAAATTGTTGACTTGCCTCTAGTTGATTAGTTTCTTCTCCATCACCTCTTCAAGTCTATTTTGGGAAATCTTTGTTTCTATAATGCCAAGCACATCAATCTTATTTCTTTTAATGAAGTCCAAGACTCCATTATGTTTCCGGGGTTTGTTAAAACCCCTGATATTTCAGGAGGCAATCTTCATGGGTTGGGAGGGGGGGGCTTGCCCCCCTTTCCTTTCATTTGGTTTAAGAACTGATTATGCATTAAAGTTGCGTAATTAAGTATTTAAATACACTAATTAAGTATTACTATTTTAATTAAATATTTAATTATGTTCATTATTTTAATCATTGAACTCATTTGATAATTTTAAGATAATTATTCTATTTTTATTGTAAATTTACGAATATTCATGTTTTATTATTGTAAGATAATTTTTAGAAATTAAAGTCGAAATTAAAATATATATGTGGGTCATGTTTGCTAGAAATTGGACCATGCATGCAAAGGAAGCCGTGTGTAGTTGCGTGTGAGCAGACTACGTGGATTTTGTGCATGTGAATCCGTGTGATGCAAATGAAAAGAGGTTCGTGTATGTATGCATGTAGGCCGTGCACAAGCATTCAAGAAGCCGCTGCAATGGGCGGTGTACATGCAATTTGAGATTAGCTGCTGGGCCGTGTGCACAACACAAGACCAAAGAGCTGCTCGGCCGTGTGCATAAAAGAGAAGGCCTTATACGTGGGCTGCCCCCATGCACGTAAGGCCCTACGCTGGGTAGCCTATGCCCCGGGAAGCAACAAACATTCACAAGAACCGAGGGCAACATTAGAGGGTATATAATGACAAGACCCATGTGAATAGGGCCGTGCCATGCAATTTTAATGGGCTGGCCGTGAGTTTCTTGGGGGGGCCATGCGTTGGGAGATAAGAAAAAAGACGGGTAGCCGTAGGCGAGTTTTTTTCCATTTTATCATTAACGATAAATAAAATATTAAATAATATTTTGATTGGAAAAAAATTTCCCAAAGTAATGCTCACGTAATCTCGCAGTTTGATGCTGCGAGATTTAAAGTGATGGGCCACTGGAAAGAAGACGTGTGGCAAGGAGAGAATCAAATCTCGCAGCTTGGCGCTGCGAGATTTAAAGAGAATAGCCAATGGGAAGTTAACATGAGGCGCATAAGGGGAGAAAATCTTGCAGCTCCAAGCTGTGAGATTTAAAAACAGAGAAGCCTCCCGCTGATTGAGTTGCAGGGAACTTAAATGGATGCTGCCGGAGGTGGGAGAAGGCTGGAATGCGACGGCGATGACGGTGATGATGGTTGCCGAAGTTGTTTGCAGTTGTGTGGTGTCGTGGCCGGATCTGCTGGTTCGTCGGGTGAGGTGGTGAAGTTGCAGCAAGGGAGGCTGGGCGAGTGGAGCAGAGAGTGGCAGCGGCGGCGGCGGCTACTGTTGCTGCGAGTTGCCGAGAGGTGTGGGTCGTCATCGGAGTTGCAGAGGCTTGAACTGACGGCGAGGCTCGGCTCCTTTAAATCTCGCAGCTTGGTGTTGCGAGATTTTCTCCCCTCCGCCACATGTCACCTTCTCATTGCAGCAGCCGACGAGGTTGAGGCCGGGCTCGGCGATGAGGTGGTCGAAGAGGGTGAGGTTGAAGTTGCCGGGGACGGAGAAGACGTCGTTGACGCCGATTTTGACGAGGTGGCGACCGAGGGTGGCATCGGAGGACGCAACGACGGAGGGCGCTACGGAGCTGTGCATTGCAGTGGCGGAGCCTTTCGGTGGGTTGCCTACGTCGCCATTGTTGGGATTGCAGGCGTCCAGCGCACAGATCTTCGAGTCCATGGCCGACAAGAAATTTTTTCCACGCATCACCCTAAATCTCGCAGCTCTGAGCTGCAAGATTTGCTCCCTACCACATGTCAGCTTTCCAGTGGTTACTTTCTTTAAATCTCGCAGCTTGGAGCTGCGAGATTTGGTTCTCTCCTTGTCACGGGTCATCTTTTTAGTGGCCATTAATTTAAATCTCGTAGCATCAAGTTGCGAGATTACGTAAGCATTAGTTTAAAAATTTTTTTTCCATTCAGAGTATTATTTAATATTTTATTTATCGTTAATAATAAAATGAGAAAAAACTCAGCCGCAGGCTCTTCCTTGGTGGCAGTCGAACACACAAAAATGGGGGGTTTTTCAATGTGCTTTTGGGGAGACTTTACTTTTTGGGAGGATAGGCTTTTAACGAGAAGGTAGGGTTGTTTTTCTAGGGTTGCTTTTTTAGGGTTTTGAAATGTTTTTTTGGTCAGAGGTAGCCGTGTGAGGGTGGTTTTAGAGGCTATGGTTGCTTTTGAGGGCATTTATTGTAAAGTGAGCTAGGGTTTAAAGAGTAGAGTAAGGTTGCTTTTGAGGGGGCGGCCATACCGTTCTCCTTGGGGGGAGCTGCGCCGCACAAGGGTTTTGGGTAGAGACCTCTCTCCCACATTCGACCTCTACTCTCTCTCTCTCTCTCTCTCTCTCTCTCTCTCTCTCCATTTAATTAGTTTATTTTACTTGTGTTTTACTTCAATGTCATTTCAAAATAGATATTTTAATATTTAGTTTAAGTTGATTATTGCATAGTTCAAGTTGATTATTGTATTGATTATTCGTATTTAAAGTTGTTATTAGATTTATCTCTCTCTCTCTCTCTCTTTATTTTGTATCTTAAATATTTGTTTGAGTTAATATTTAATATTAAAGTCAGTTTATTTTTCTTATTTAAAGTTGGGATTGATTGTTTTTCTTTTTATTTAAAGTCATTAAATCTTGTTTAAGTTATGTTATTTGTCGAGTTTGCTTTGCTGTTTTTATTTAAAATTAATGTTGAGTTTAAATATTTGTTTAAACAGTATATTAAGATTATTTTATTATTGAAGAACTTTTTATTTAGACCCTTATTTAAGTTCATTTAGTTGTTGAGTGCCTTTAAGAGATTAATGAAGTCTTCTGTCTTAATTCATTGTTTAGATGTTTAAAGAGTTGGTTACTTTGCTTGTTTGATTTTGTTATCATTTATTTGGATGGTTGAATGAATTATAATGGGTTGTCTTATTTGATTTATTTGCTTAATTGCATGCTAGTTATTTTTCTGTTTATGTATGTTATGTTTTTATTTTAGGTTTCAATTTATTTTAATTTTATTATAAATTCTTAAAAATCCTAGAAATCGAATTTAAATTATGTTCAATAAAATTATTTTCTTATTTTTTATTTTTGTTTTACACAAGTTTGAAATTAATATACATTCCTTAGGAGATGATTTGACATTTTAGGCTAATTATTATACAGAATTCCCACACTTAGAAATAGTTATTTGCGATGCCCATTTTTAGAGTGAGGAAATAACCCTGAACTCCTTAACCTTCTTACTGCTTTTCACCTGATGAAGCCATCTGCATCCTCGATAGCAGCCTCGCCTTTGTCCGTCTCTCCTTCTGTAATTCCTGCAGAAACCAAGTCTGTGACAGACTTAGGCTTAGATTGAACATTCCCAGCTTCAGCAATTTGGATCACTCCCTTTCCACCCCCATTTGTACCAGTAGGAATAGCAGCAACTGATTTCCCTTTATCTTTCTCTATCACAGGCTTCTTTTTGTGAGCCGTAGCATTGTCTGCATCATTCTTTTCTATATCTTTCCTTCCCTCAGTGACTTCCTCCCCACCATCTGTCTCTGCTTGATTTGGGACCTCAGCATCTGTACTCAGGATTTGAGTTGGTTTTGGGGCCTCCTTAGATTTCTTTTCTTTATAGTCATCTACAGAGTGCCACAGTTTTACAGAAATTGTAGTACTTAGGGAGCTTCTCATAAATGACTTCCTGAGATATCATCTTCTCATTGGGCAACCAGATAGTTACATTGTGTTTTATTTCCTTCGCCACATCCACCTCCACTAAAATTCTAGCATAAGTAAGTCCTTGTCTGTTGGTAGTCATCTTGTCTGCATACAGATTCTACCCACTGCATTCGGTGTCCAAAGCTCAAGTGGCAAGTTTTTCAGCTGTATCCACACTGGTAATGTACTCAACTTCTCATCAAATTGAAACCACTTAGGCATCTTCTTAAGACGTAAAGGCTTGCCGTAAGCCATGTAAGGGCCTCCTTTCAAGGCTTGGCTCAAGTCATCTTCCTTGTCAAACTTGAAAATGATCCATCCACTCCCATGGTGGATGATTTCCACCTTCACATTCGAGGCATTAACAACATCTTGGAGTGCTATCTTACCTGGGTATTTACCAACTAAGTACCCAACTAGGCAGTTACTCCATGATCCTTCAAGTTCATCCATATCTGTAGCTGGAACATGTGCACCTGTGCCATCATATTCAAAAGAGGGAATGGTACCACAACTTTGCCTCTGTCTATTGTTCGCAAAAAGACTAACCCATGGCACTTTTTGATTATTCTTCATGAAATTTCTACCCTCTTGTTCCTTTCGTTGATCCTTCACCATGTCTTCTTAAATATGTTCGAGACGGATTTGGGACACGCCTGTTTTCACAGATTCATCTCCCTCATCGGTCTCTGGTTCCTTATTGGTGTCCTCCGAGCCTAGGGTTTCAGAACCAAGGGATTTCTCCACCTCTTCAACCTTATTCTTAACAGGACGTGGCTCACTTTCCACCTCTTGTTCTTGCAGAGTTGTGAGCTCTAGAACTCCTTGCTTCACTTTCGATGTTTCTTCCGTTACCTCTTTTTCTTTCGATCCACTCGTCTTAGGTTGGATTTTACCTGAAGGCAGTTTCGATAATCGATTAACCTCTGAAAATACTTCTACTGATCTTGTGTATCCAATCATCAGTTTTACCCCCCTTTTCTTTGATGAATTGTAGGACAGCAATCAAATCCATCTTCAATTTTGAATCCTTCAGGGGGGTCCTCCCAGATTTTTGTGTGCCTCTAGCACCATTTCAAAACAACAATTTAAATTTCAAACTCGAATAGCCAGAAAGTGAAGAAGAGTTTGTGCGGTGAGCGAAGGGAAGGAGGACCAAGTGGAGAGCAGCCGAACATTAAAGGGGTGGTTGAAAGAAGTTTGGTAGGGAAGAAAGAGTGGTGCGCGAACAAGAACCACACCTGTAGTTGTCCATACACGAACCCAGATGAAGCTCCCGAGACAAAAGCTAGGGCTTTGAACGACACAGAGCTGAATGTGTGAGCGATGGCCGAGGGTCAGGCTATCAACGATTAAATTGAAGGTGAGGATGAGCTGTGGTGATGAAGAAGAACGAGGGTGGAGGATGGTTATGACTGAAGGGATGGTGGCGGAAGGGAATTCAGGCATAGTGACGACGTGTTCGTAATTTTGGACATTCCAACTTGGTCACTATGAGACAAACCATTTACCATAGGTTTTAATTTATTTATTTTTTGTTAAAAATTTTGTCCCAAGTTAGAAAATTAATTAAGTAGATGATGGGTGGTTATATGTATATAATCGGGTTCAAGATTTAATAGGATTAAATTTTTGGATCAAGTTGGTGGTCACTCATGTATATCAAGTTTACAAATAGACTCCTTTAGTGCTAATTGATGGTATTAAAGCTGACGATTCGTAACTCTGGGCAAGTGACATTGTAAAATTGAGATATGGAGTTAATTCTTCTAATGTGCTAATACTTGGAGGGCTAAGTATGATCGAGACTAGTGAAAATCATCTACGTTTGGTATATGGATCCAAATAAGATCAATAAGTGGGAGGTAGGATTGATTTGGAGAGACGTGAAATGTAATTCGAATTGCGTTAGTATTGAAAAATTAGGTTTGTCATGGGAGATGATTTAAGCTTAAGAGGAAGAGTTCAAATTGCGCTCTCATGTGTTCCTGCGGATATAGTCACATGGAAGAGTTGTAGTGTTGCGTGAGCTCCCATAGTTGAGTCATGACTCCTAATTAGTTGCATGACAAGTAATAACTTCATTTCGACATAAAGCGATTTGATTTCACAAGCAAGAGGGAAGATTATTGAAAATTTTACTTGTTAGTTTGTTTCACATTGGAAAAACTGAGTAAATGATAGATGCTTATATATACGGCTGAGTTCAAGACCTATAGGCTAAAATTCAGAAAATATTAGAGAAAGGAAAGAAAAATATAAAGGAGTTTTAATTTTCTGTTTGGTTATTAAGAAAAAAAAATAAAATAAAATCTTTAAACAAAAATTTAATTTTACACATCATTAATATTAAGTTTTTAAAAAAATTATATTAAAATAAAAAATTTTTTTTAATAATATTTAATAGAGAAAGAAAATATAAGATAAAATGAGTATCCTCCTTATTTTCTTTTCCCACATAAAATTCATGATTTAAACAGACCCTCAAAGTGAAGAGAAAAATTTTATTTAAAGATAATAGAGTGAAACACAATACACACGGGGAATACTCGAATGCATGCACAACTACGTGATGTAATGGAATTTTTGAAATGTTAGGGAATGTCTGTGTCTTTTTTTCAAATCTCATGAGAAGTGAGTGTCTTTCTTTCTAAATAATATTTTAAAAATTGAATAAACATAACAATCTCCAAAAGAAATTGAAAAATTAGCTGTACAAACAAATGCATTGTCCTTATGCTTGGAGAGTGGATTTAGAATTGTATTCGATTTAAATAAGATTTGGTAAAAAACTGTACTGAAAAAAGCATAAACTAAAATTTCAAAATTCATATTTTTTATAAATTAAAACTATAAAATTGGACGCTAGTTTTTGTTTGTAAAATATGAATGTTGAATGAATTAAGAAAACTCAAATATCTATTAATAGATATAAGTTTTGAGACCACATCAATTTAAACATGATTTAATAATGAAAATTGAAAAAAAAAGTACAAGTTATGATATTAAAACAAAAGATATAGAAATTAACTAATAGACATGCTTTTAGATTCATTCTTTAGTAAACCAAGAATAATGGATTAATATTTTTTTAAAAAATAACCTCCATCGTGGGATTGTTGTTGTTGAACTAGAGGTCATCTAGTAGAACTAAAGACTTGTTGTTATTGTTGTTGTAACAGTAGTAGTACACCAAGAATAATAATCCTAATGTATATAAATGTTTGACAAGGATGAAAATATTTCTTGGGAAAATTTTCTTACTTCAAAATTTTTAGGGAGGTCGTAGTTTTAATTTGACTCAAATTCACATTGACGATCACCTCTAAGGGAAAGTTCCAATCTTTGGACGCTTTTCTTATTTTTCTATTATTTTTAGCCTTTCTGAATTTTTTTGTAAAATTTTTTGAGTAATTTATTTAATTTTGATAAATTTATTTTTTTTAAATAAAATAAAAATCAATTAATTAAATAAAAAATAAAAAAATAAAATATTAAAATTTGGTTGGCACGTGGAGGAGTATAAAACAAAGTCACTATTGTTTTTGAACTTTTTTTAAAAGAGGAAATAAATCAAACGTCAAACAAGGTCGTTCGCATAAGGATTAATTTACAATGTTTGACAAATTATAATAAAATGGTGCCATTCTAAAAGGACTAGGTTGTAAATTTTTAAAAATACATACACCTTAAACCCGTGTAGTTTAATTTTATTATTATTATTATTTTTCTCTTCTTCCTTTCTTCTTCTCTCCCGCAAACCTCATCCCTCTTAATTTTTCTGTGGTCTTATCCATCATATTTCGAGAAATTACAAATGTGCTTACCCCTCCACGTGTCTATGAACCTATTGTTTTGATGCCACATGCATAGTGAGTGGGTCTCACTTTTCAAAACATCATGCTTATCATGAGTGAGACTTATTCACTATGTGTCTGACATCAACATATCAGACACATCGATAGCATGGATGGAGGACCTCACGGGCCACCCTAGTCCCCATCCCGCACACTAGTCACCCAAAAATGGGTTCCTAGCCCGACCCTTTCCCTTTCTTCTCCCCTATAATACGAAAAAATATTAGGTCTTTCGGGAGGAGCAATGTGATCTTTTCATTAGTCTTTTCGATCCAATGAAAGTATATCATAAAGTATCATATGAAAGGTTCCATATTTCGATGCAACGTAACTTCATCGACCACCACCCGAAATCCCATCCTCCTTTTGTTAATTTTCCTTCCCATCTTTGCACATACCAACCGCAGGAATTCAGCTAGAGGAAAAAAATTGTGCTCCTCAATCATCCCAGGTTCCATTATGACTCCGTCTACTCTTAATTTCTTTCTTCTCTATTTATTTCCTATCCATTTATCAATCTTATGTATCTCTGTGCATGCAAGCTTAAGCATGCACGTATTACTATTGCTTTGATTTTATGATATTTTTATTACAATTTTTTGTGTGTGTGAACAAATAGTGTTTTTAAGAACAAAAAAATATTATTTTTTTTACAATTTTTGTTGTTTCAAAAATTAATTAATGCTTTTAAGGAAAACAAAATTAGTATTTTATGATATTTTTATTTGCAATTTTTGTTGTGAAAGAATTAGTGTTTTTAAGAACAAAGATTTAGTATTTTATGGTATTTTTATTTGGATTTTTGTTGAGAAAATTAGGGTTTTTAAGAACAAAAATAGTTTTGTATCTTTAAAGTGTTTTTAAAAACCAAATTAAAGTCTTTATATGACAATACATTTTAAATGTGTTGGTTTATTCATAAAGCAAGGCGTAGGCATGGATGTGGGATGTGCACTATAATGTGTATACATGTGAGTATATAAGTTTGTGTACTTGTGCATGTAAAGTATATATATGTGCGTGCATGCCTTCAACTGAAATCACTGCTTAACTATTATGAAGATTTTAAATTTGAATTTGAATATTAGGAAATCAGTTGTAAATATGTTTATATATACTGTATGTAAGCTATAAGCAAATTAATGAGAAATATAGAAATCTTTCAAACACTTTCTCTCTTCTATTTCTTTACATGGTATTAGATTAATCATAAAAAGACCAATGTCTAAGCCATGTTGTAACGACCTCAAAATTCATACCATTTTTTTTCAAATAAAATATAAATGGACTGATAATCATTTACTCTGATACCCCTGTAATAACTATTGGAAGACACCTGTGCAGTGGAAAACATAAAACTGTACAACCATTATTATATGAATTATCCAAAACATATATACATAAATACACATTCCCCAGCTTCATCTACTAAAACCCCTGAAATCTACCAAAAATACATAATCCTGAAAGACACTTACCCTACAGACAGGGTAGTGCAAATGACCTCTTTACCTTCGAGCCTGAACTGCTCGTCTAACTAGATTGCTTGAAAAATGTTAAATTACTGGGATGAGACAAATGCTATTACTAGTGTGTGACAACTGAGTTTACATAAATAATTTCCTGATAAATAATTGAAATTGAGATAGCATGTAACAAAATACACAGTATAACTCACACCTATGTGGCTTAAAATATATCTGTAATATCTGATTTTTCTATTTAATCATACTTCTAGTATTATAATAGATCTGTTGTTATTCTGTAAATCTGTATATATATATATATATATATATATATATATATATATATATATTTGTGAGAAGTACCCTAAAAATCTGTATGTCATGATTTAA
The DNA here is from genome assembly GCF_029873635.1 of Malania oleifera. Taxonomy (NCBI): domain Eukaryota; kingdom Viridiplantae; phylum Streptophyta; class Magnoliopsida; order Santalales; family Ximeniaceae; genus Malania; species Malania oleifera. Next base: position 3,229,130 of record NC_080420.1, read on the forward strand.
CCCCTTATGATAGGGTTGTGCGACCCGTAAGCCGGACTTCACTCTGGTTGGCCCACCAGGATGAGTCAATTGAAAACTCTGTCATCATCAGGTCGGTCTCCTCAACCCAAAATACTGGGGAGCCTGCAATCCCCCCAGACACAGTAATTGATCTCTACCTCATCAAATCGGTCACCTCAACCTAGATTACTAGGGAGCCTACAATCCCTCTAAAGACACGGTTGACGGAAATCCATATACTATCTAAGATATGTGGTTGCACTCTGATATAAAATAGCAACGGTACCGTGCTCTGCTGATTGAATCTGACTAAAATAATTCATCACGGTTTGATATTATATCATACTAATACATACATACATATATATATATATATATATATATAATTATCTTACTATTTCATCATGATTTCAAAATAACCATAACACTATAAATTGATCTAATGTAACGACCTGCTTATATACTCATAAAATATAAGTAAAATAAATGAAACAGTTAACTCGAACTCGTGGGTAACGGGGACACCTGTCATTCACAGCGAAAACCTAAGCAGCAGTAAATATAAATCACATTCTCAAAACCATAGAATATATAATACTAGAGTGAACTATAATCCATCACGTTCTATATTTATATACAATCTCCAAAATACCCAAAATAAACCTAGGATCTTACAACAAAAATATCCTGATCCTAGATTAGAACTTACCCCCTTAGCAGGGAAGCTCAACTCACTCAGGGGCGGCCCTGACCCGCCGGTCTCTCCGGGTTTCCTAAAAATCATTTAATATTCGGGGTGAGACACCTCTCAGTAAGGGTAGATAAATTAAAATCAGCTGTGTGGTAACATGAATATTTAATGTTATAATACATATACCATACATTTCACATACCATAAACATAAATCATAATATGATTAGATAAACATATAATTTCATATTTTCAAGTAATCATACTAATCATGTGTTATCTGATATAATTGATAATACTGAAAACTGCCCAAGATGTATAGTTAGATGATGTGATGTATTACCCCCTATGACGGGTTGTGCAGTCCAAAGGCGGGACCCGACAATGGCTGATTGACCACTGCCGAGTCAAAAATGTCTGTAAGTACGATGGACCCGCCACACCTTGGTCCGGATTGTTAGGTGGACGTCTACACTCTACACCGAAAACCACATTGACTATCCATCTCCCACCCTCTCGTGGGGTGGTTAGCATCAATTTGATCATAGATATCTGATCTATAAGCTACGGTACCATGCTCCTGAAATTGTACTAAATTAACATCTGGGTTTTGATAACATATAGTACATAATCATATACTGCATATTGTAAATCAAATAATAACATTTATGAATTCTACTTTAACATAATAATTACAATCTCGCGCCGAATAACATGAGTAAATACGGCCTCGCGCCAAACATCAATTATGACCTTGCACTGAACATATCATATATTCCGAAATCATAGTTTACTGTGTTTATCATGTTATTTTTGAAAATATTTATCAACATGCTTTATATTGTAAATCTAACTTAACATGGTATAATATATACATAAAATAATATTCATGCCACACGAATTAAATGAAATCATAAATTCTGTTCTGAAAACACATTTCCTGTACAATTGCAGTATTTTCCCAAACTTACATTTTCTCAATTATACTCATATATAGTCGCATGCTTTCTGAAAATTATTCTACTATTAAATAATAATAATTTCAATGAAAAATAATTGTTTTAATTTATCCCCTTACTTAGCAACTGAAAAGCCCCTCTATAATACTAGTCTTACACCTGTAGGAAACCCTAAGCAGCACCCTGAAAATGATAATTCCCAGAACTAAATTTCAGTATTTATTTGAGTACATCATTTCTTTCAACAGTGGAAAGATAAAATTTCGAATAAAAGTCTTACCTCAACTCAGGGATGAATTCCAACTTGCTTCCACCAACGATTCGCTCCTGCAGATTTGGAGAGAACTTCCCAAAGAGCGTCATGGTGGCCTCAGATGGTCGATCCGGCGAACGACAGAGCCGAAATCGAAGAAAGAAGAGAGAGAGAGAGAGAGAGATTTCTATTTTTCTGCGTTAAAAATTCAATTTTCAGCTATTTATAGGGCTGGATTCGTCGAAAAGACACGTCATCTCGTCGACGAGTCCTGTAGAAAGTTCGTTGACGAACCTACACCCTTGTCGACGAATTTCAGACTTCCAAAAATTCTATCTCGGTATCTTCTTGTTGACGAAATTTGGCTTCGTCGATGAGGTCCTCTTGTACCCTCGTCGACGAATCCCCTATGTTCGTCGACGAGGACCTGATAAATTTCCTCAGTTATTTCTCCCAAAGTGCAATGTCGTCGACGAACGCTTTGCTACCTCATTCTATTTTTGTTTCCATTTATCTTCCTCTTTATTTAATTACCATTTCTATTATTCGGGTCATTACATCTAAAATACTGGAATATCTGACGGAAATAACTATAATATCTGAACTGAATAAACTGTAATGTTTGAGTGTTATGGTTTTGGAATTTTGAAAATCATGGTATTCTGTAAATATTGTAAAATATCTATCTATATAATATACACTGTAATTCATAATTCTGTAAAATCTAGTAAAACTTATTTTTGTGCCAAAAACACTAAATCACAGTATTTTGAAAAACAGTATAAATTCAGTACTTAACAAAATATCTACTCAGACCACACAATTAATAAAACTCATGTTTTGAAATATGTAAAATTGTATAATTGATACCCTGTATCTTAATAAACAAATACTATAATTTACTGATAAAATTTCTGAAATTTACTAGCATAACATATTTCCCTTACCTAACAAATTAGACTCATTTACTGATTCCTAACTTACGCCCACGTCGTTCATAATTTCACAATTTTGAAATTATACACATGCATATTTCCTTATTAATCAACTGAATTTTCAGAATAATTTTCATATTCACATTTTCTGAATTTATAAGCTATTTATCATTTACCTGGGTTCCTGAGAACATCCACTAGGTTCTCTAACCTACCTGCAATATTAGCCCCAAAATCTTGAATTCACAATACCCAAATTTAATCATCCCAAACACCAGTAGAACAGCATCTAAAACCAAATCTGGGTTCAAAAAAATCTACAAGCCAAATAACCCTTAAATAATCTACATACCTTAATTTTAGGATGGTTCCCAAACTTCTCAAATCAAAATTTTGCTTCTGCTAAGTTGTAGAGAATCTCCCTAAGATCATCGTAGTAGCTTTTGATCATTGAATCGAGGAGAAACGGAGCCAAATTTTTAAAGAGAAGGGAGAGGGATCAAATTTCTAGAGAGAGAAAGTGAAAGAGGAAATAATTTCACTCTGAAACATGATTTTTGCATATATATATATATATATATATATATATATATATATATATATAAACTATTGCCACGTGGCTTCGTCGATGAGGTGAAGAAGGCAGTTCATCGACAAAAGTAAAGAACTCGTCGACTAATCAATGGATTTGAAATACACCCTCTCGGTATTTCTTCGTTGACGAAATACTGAACTCGTCCACGAAACCTATAGGAGGGCATTCGTCGACGAACCCTGTTTGACCCTTTTGAAATTTTCCTTCCTCTATTTTATTTAATTATTATTATTTTTTGGGTTTTTACATTCTTCCCTCCTTATAAAATTTCACTCTTGAAATTTGATATCTGTGTTATACACTATCCTTTGAGGAAAATTGGCTACTTATTTTATTACTTACCCTCACTTATAGCGGAGGAATACCATGGTTACAATTAGGGTTTTGAGAGATTACAAATATATACATAAAAATAAAATTCTCCCAAAACCAAAAACACTATCGATCCTATAATCTAATATACATTCATACTTTAATTACTTTGCACTAAAATAAGTAATACTAATTTTCTCTGAATTTTCACCCCTGACTATTACTAATCCCCACCAAATAGATGTGATATTTCTGTTGTATCTCCTCCACTAACTCCCACGAGGCCTCCTCCACTGCGTGATTCCTTCACAGGATTTTTACTAATGAAATTTTTTTAATACGTAACTCCTGTTCTTTTATGTCTAGAATCTGTACTGGTATTTCCTCATATGCTAGTGTATCTCTAAGCTCTATCTCCTTATAGCCGATCACATGGGAGGTATCTGGGACGTATTTCCTCAATATGGAAACATGAATTACGTTGTGTATCTTGGATAATGTTGGATAGCCTGTAGGCAATTGGACTCACTCTCTCGAATATCTCGAATGAGCTAATAAACCTAGGGCTCAACTTACCTTTCCTCCCAAACCTCATAATCTCTCTCAATGGTGCCACTTTCAAAAAAACCTGATCTCTTACATCAAACTCTAACTTATGACGGCGAGTATCTGTATAGCTTTTCTACCAACTCTGAGCTGTACTGATCCTATCTTTAATTAGTCAGACTTCATCGTATACCTGCTGCACTAATTATGGTCCCAAATCATCCCAGTATAATGGAGAACAACACCTCCTACCATACAATGCCTCCTAAGGTGCCATCCCAATGCTAGCCTGATAGTTGTTATTATACACAAACTTAACCAGCGGCATATACTGGGTCCAACTACCCCCAAAATCTAGCACACACGCTCGTAGCATATCCTCAAGTATGTGGATCGTCCTCTTTGTCTACACATTAGTTTAAGGATAAAATGTCGTGCTGAATGATAATTGAGACCCCAAAGCTTCCTATAAGCTCCTCCAAAATCGTGATGTGAAATGTAGGTCTTGGTCCAAAACTATAGATAATGGCACTCCATGGGGTCGTACTATCTCCTGCATGTATATCTCTGACATTCTGTTTATGGAGTAGCTAACTTTAATAGGTAGGAAGTGGGTAGTCTTCATCAGCCAGTCTATAACCACCCAAATGACATTCTGACCATGTGGCGCCGGCGGTAGCCTAGTAACAAAGTCCATGGATATATGATCCCATTTCCACTCGGGAATGTGAAGTGGCTGCAATTATCCTGCTGGCCTTTGGTGTTCAGCCTTTACTTGCTGGCATGTCAAACACTGCTCCACGAATTCCGCTATCTCTCTCTTAATGCCACTTCACCAGAAGGATTCCAAAAGATCCCGATATATTTTAGTACTACCAAGATGAACTATGTATAGGGAACGATGCGCCTCCTCTAAAATAGCCCTCCTAATGTCAGCATCTGTAGGAACGCATAGTTTGGTACGAAACCGTAGAGATCCATCATCTGATATACTGAACTCCTCCACCTGTCCATCCCGCACCTTCTCTATCAGCTCAACCAATTTTGGGTCATTTCTTTGAGAAACTTTAATTCTTTCTTGCAAGGTAGGCTGCATCACCAGGTTGGCAATAAATACTTGGTGACCATCCTCTATTAGCTCTATGCTTAGCCTCTCCAAATCCATCCAAATCGGATACTGAATCTTCGCTGCTGACAATGTTGTACTCACTAACTTTCGGCTCAACGCATTAGTTACCACTTTTACTTTCCCTAGATGGTAGCTGATAGTACAATCATAATTCTTAATGAACTCTAGCCATCTTCTTTGCCTCATATTCAATTCTTTTTAAGTGAAGAAATACTTCAAACTTTTATGGTCAATGAAGATTTCACATCTCCCACCATAAAAGTAGTGCCTCTAGATCTTCAGAGCATACACCACTGTAGCTAACTCTAAGTCATGTACTGGGTAGTTTTTTTCATATTCTTTAAGCTGCCGAGAAGCATAGGCAATAACTTTCTCGTGTTGCATCAATACGCACCTAAGTCCCTTCTGGAACACGTCACTGTATATTACAAATTCATCCTCTCCTGATGGAACATATAGTACCGGTGCTGTGATTAACCGTTGCTTCAATTCTTGGAAGCTTTGCTCATAATCATCAGTCCATTGAAACTTCGAATTTTTCCTCGTAAGTCGTGTCAGTGGACTTGATAATCTAGAGAAGCCATCTATGAAACGTCTATAATATCCTACAAAACCCATAAAACTCTTGACCTTCTGAACATTCCTCGTTTTCACCCAACTCATCACTACTTTTATTTTGCTTGGGTCTACTGATATGCCGTCCCCGGATATCACATGCACGAGAAAAGTAACCCGCCTCAACCAGAATTCACGTTTCTTGAATTTAGCATACAATTTCTTTTCTCTTAGTACCTGCAAAACCAACCTCAAATGAATCTCGTGCTCTTCAAAACTCTTCGAGTAGACTAGTATATCATCAATAAATACTACAACAAACTGGTCCAAATACTGATGGAACACCTGATTCATTAAATCCATAAACACTGCTGGTGCATTAGTCAATACGAACAACATTACCAAAAACTCGTAGTGCCCATATCTGGTCCAAAAAGGTGTCTTCGAAATGTCCTCTGCTTTAACTTTCATCTGGTGGTAACTCAACCAAAGGTCAATCTTGGAGTAGACTTGGGTCCCTTGGAACTGATCAAATAAATCATCAATTGTGGGAAGAGGATGTTTATTCTTGACTATCAATTTATTTAATTCTCTATAATTTATGCACATCCTTATAGTCCCATCTTTCTTTTTCACAAACAAAACTGGTGCTCCCCAAGTCGACACACTAGGCCTCATAAACCCTTTATTCAACAATTCTTACAACGGGTCTTCAATTCCTTCAATTCAGCTAGGGCCATTCTGTAGGGTGTTTTAAATATTGGTGCCGACCCTTGTAGTAAATTCATAGTAAACTCAATCTCTTGGTCTCGTGGTAACTTAGGTAATTCCTCTGGAAATACATTTGGAAATTCTTTGACTACTAGAATGTCAGTCTGTTTCAATTCTTCTTTTGGCATCTCCTTTATATAGGCAATATAACCTTGGCAACCACCCTGAAGCAGTCTCCTCGCTTGAATAGCTAACACCAACTATGGCGAGGTGTGCACCCGTGATCCCATAAATTTGAATTCTTACCCACTAAGGGGTCTGAAAATCACTTCTTTTCGATTCCAACTTCTGCAAGGATGACTGCTTCGGCTCCAAAAGCGAGTATGAAGGGGGTTTACCCTGTAGCTATTCATCGAGCTGTGTGGTACGCCCAAATAATGAAGGGGAGTTCTTCTACCCACTTGCCATATGAAGCCTCAAGTCGTGTTTTGAGACTGTGCAATATTGTTCTATTCATGTTTTCTACTTGTCCGTTACTTTGTGGGTGTGCGATGCGAACAAAAGTTTTATGCCTAGGTCGGTGCAGAATTTCTTGAAGCGATCGTTGTCGAACTATCTACCATGGTCTGTGACTATAGCCCAAGGGATACCAAACCTGCAAACCACCAAAGTTCATACGAACTTGGTGATGTTGTGCTCTGTTATGTGGGCCAAGGCTTCTATTTCTACCCACTTGGTGTAATAGTCAATAGCCACTAATAAGAATCTGTATTGCCTTGTCGCTTATGGTAGTGGTCTGAGAATATCTAGTCCCCATTGGGCAAAGGGATAAGGACTCGTCAAGGGGGAGAGAACACTGGCCGGTAGGTGTGGTATGCTCGTGCACCTTTGGCATCTGTCGCGTTGTTTGACCATCTTGACTGCTTCTTTCCTCATAGTGGGCCAATAGAACCCTTGCCGCAGAGCCTTGTGAGCTAAGGCTCTACTAGCCAGATGATTCCCACATACCCCTTCGTGGGTCTCTTTTAACACGTGCTCTCCTTCTTGCTGCCTAGGCATCGTAGGTATGGCAACATCAAGGATCGTCTGTACAACTCCTGATTTATGAGTGTGTTCCTAGTTGCCTTCTTCCTCAACTTCATGGATTGCTTCATGTCATTCGGTAAGGACCCATCCTAGAGGAACTGTATTAAGGGGGTCCTCTAGCCTTCCTCGTTAACTTTTATCACCGCTATATTTATGCCGATCTCCTCATGATAAGGCTTCCTAATTCTTTCCAGGTAGACGACGTTTTCTTAATCTGACTTTGAAGTTGAGGCTAATCTTGCCAGCGCATCAGCCTTTGAGTTCTTTGCTCGTGGTATGTGCTCTATATCAAACTCAGTGAATGTTTTGATGTACTTTTGTGCTCTTACTAGGTATTTCTTCATCTTCTAATCCCTAGCCTCAAATTCTACTTTGACCTGCTCAACCACAAGCTGAGAATCGCTTGAGACTTGAAGTTGAGCTACCCCGAGGAGCGATTCTGCTAGACGTAGACCTGCCAGCAAGGCTTTGTATTTAGCATCGTTGTTAGTTGTTGCAAACTTCAACCTCAATGTGTACAAAATTTTCGAGTTGTCTGTTGCCGTAAGGATTAACCTTGCTCCCCTTTCGGCTCCATTCGGAAATTCGTCCATGTGCAGTATCCAAGACTTTGACTTCTTTGTTCTATAGTAGGATTGTTCTACCATGAAATCGGCCAGCACCTAAGCTTTGATAGCAGGCTTCGGCTTGTAATTTATATTGAATTCTCCTAGCTTGACTGACCACCTTATCATTCTCCTCGAGGTCTCTGGCCATTGGAGGATCTGTCTCAGCGACAAGTTGGTCAACACTATTATCTTGTGTGCCTGGAAGTATGGTCTCAGTTTTCGTGCAGAACAGATGTTGGCAAAGGCTGCCTTTTCAGCTGTGGTGTAATTTATTTCGGCCTCGCTTAGCACCTTGTTGGCGTAGTAGGTGTGCTTGTGTTGCCTTCCCTTTTCTCTAACCAAGACCGAGCTGACCGCATGTGGAGTTGAGGTCTTCTCCTGCTTCCGCCTTTGTTAACAGTTGGGGGGGGGGGGAACCAAGGTACTACTTAAGCTATTCAAAGGCCTTACCTTGTTCCTACCCCCACTCGAATCCTCCCTTTTTTCGCAATGCTTTGAAGAAGAGTAGGCTCTTATCTCCCGAGCAGGAGACAAACCTACTGAGCGAGGCAAGTCTTCCAGTTAAGACTTGGATCTCCTTCTTTGTTCGGGGAGCCTTCATTTCCAGAAGCACTCGTATCTTTTCAGGGTTGGCTTCTATTCCCCTGTGTGTCACCATGAAACCTACGAACTTTCATGCAGAGATGCCAAACAGGCATTTAGAAGGGTTTAACTTCATTTGGTACCTGCACAGCAGCTCGAACGCCCTTTTTAGATCTTTACAATGCTTTTTTGCTTTCAAAATTTTTACAAGCATGTCGTCAACGTATGCCTCCATCAAGTTTCCCAACAGATCTTTAAATACCTTATTTACCAGCCTATGGTACGTTTCCCCTGCATTTTTTAACCCGAAGGGCATCACCTTGCAACAGTAGAGTCCCTTTTCCATGATGAACGACGTTTTCTCCTCGTCTCCTGAGTGCATGGGGATTTGGTTGTATCCCCTTTCCATCATGTCCAGATGTCGAGTCTACTAACTGGTCGATATAGGGAAAAGGGAAGCTATCTTTCAGGCACACCTTGTTCAAATCCATGAAATCAATATAGGTCTGCTACTTTCCATTTGGTTTCTTTACCAAGACCATATTGCTAAGCCATTATGGATAGTTGACTTCCCTGACAAATTTGGCCTTTACTAGTTTTGTCACCTCCTCGTCTATTAACTTGACCCGTTCTTGCCCGAAGCTCCTCTTTTTATGTTTTACAAGCTTATGGTTAGGATCCACCTTTAACCTGTGCTCCATGATTGTAGAGTCAATCCCTAACATGTCATCAGTCGACTAGGCAAAGACGCCTGCAAACTCACTCAGTAGCTGGCTGAGCTTTATTTTCAAAGTGTCTGATCAGCGACTCCCAATCCATACACACTTCTCCTCATTGCCATTTATGGGGATGTCCATAAGGTCTTCGTCAAGCATGCTAATTTGCGGATATTTTTCCCTTACCTCCAGGTCTTCGACGGTCAAGGCCTCCCGTGCCTCCTTCTTTTCTTTCAATGCCATTACATAGCAATTCTAAACTGCCGTCTGATCTCCTTTGATCATCCTAGTTCCGAAAGGGGTAGGGAATTTTACCTTTAAGTGATAGGTGGGTGTCATGGCTTGGGTTGCATTGAGCGATGGGTGGCCCAATATAATGTTGTAAACCGATGGCCGATCAACCACCAAGAAGTCCAACATTAAGTTTATTTTTTGTGGGGACGTCCCCATTGTCATCGAGAGCATTATCGTACCCATTGGATGTACCACATCCCCTCCGAATCCAACCAATGGGGTGAAGATAGGTTATAGGCGTTCTTTATCGATTTTCATCTCTTGGAGCACTGATCAGAATATTATGTTAGCTAAGCTCCCGTTGTCTATTAGCACTCGTCTCACCTTGTAGTTGACCACCAGTAGCGATACTACCAGGGCATCGTCATGAGGCTATTGTATTCCCTCCTCATTTTCGCTATTGAAGGTGATAGAATCTTTTTGCTTCTGCTTCTTGCCGTTTGGCTCCTTTCCCTGTGTTAAGAGTACCTTTTTAGCATACCTCTTCCGAGCGCCTCCGATATCTCCGCCATTGACGGTTTTGCTGAAGATGACGACAATATCTCCGATGATCTGCCCTCCCTTTTCTTCTACATCAGGTCTTTTTTGCTCTCGAGCTTCCCTTCAGTGATCTCCCATTTTCACGAACCCTGATAGGTGACCTCTTTTTATCAGGGTATCGATTTCATTTTTGAGGTGAATGCACTCCTCTGTGTCATGCCCATGATCCCTATGAAACTGACAAAACTTCGACATATTTCGCTTATGTAAGGGGGTACGCATAGGTTCAGGCCATGAAACATATCCCTTTTCTCTTATATGCATTAGTACATTGGTTTAAGGTACATTCAGGGGGTTATATGATTGAAACTTACTTGTGTGTCTTAACCCCCTAGAGCTGCTTTATAGCTTGTTGCTCTCTTGTCTCTTTCCTGCTCTGGAAGTTTTGCCGACGTCTCTCGTACCCTTTCTTTTCAACTCGGCCGGGTCTCTCCTTTTATCCATTACTTCTTCCAAGTTGATATACTTTTGCGCCCTTGCCATAAGTTCTCCCATGTTTGCTGGGGGCCTCTTTCCCAACGAGTATAGGAAGTCACCAGGCTGGAGGATTGTGGTTAGGGCCGCCAGCGCTACCTTGTGATCCAAGTTACGGATCTCTAGGGTTGCTGTAATGAAGCGATGTATAAATTTTTTCAGCGTCTCCCGTTCTCCTTGAACCGAACTCATCAAATGAGTCGAGGTTTTGGCGATCTTTGGGCTGCTGATGAAATGGCTCGTAAACTGATGCTCTATCTTATAGAAGGAGCTTATCGACCCAGGCTTCAGGATTCGGTACCACACCCTAGCATTACCTTTAAGGGTAGCAGCAAATGCACGAAACATGATGGCATCAGGTATACCTTGCAATTGCATCAATACCTTGAAGGTATCTAAGTGATCCACTAGGTCAGTCGAGCCTTCATACCTTTTAAAAGTTGACATTTTGAACTTACTAGGCAGTGGGACTTCCATCACTTCTTTGGTGAAGGGTGGATTTGATGACTTTAAGGAGGTCTCTTCATAAGAGGGGTTAGTTTGACCCTCTTTCATCATTTTTTATATCTGATCTATCTTCTTTATTCTTTCCTCTAGCTCATTCGATCGTTGCTCATTGACTCCCACGTTGTTCGCGTCCTCCACCCTCTTTGTGGGGATAGATTTTTCATCACTTTCTTTCGGGTTTTCTGATTTCTTAGGTGAATCAGGGTCAGCTCGCCAGTGGTGGGGGACGAGTTCTCCCTGGCCCTTTTTCTGTAAGAGTCAGTTGAACATGTCCTCCATTTTCTTCTAGGACGCTGCCATATCTTCCATTCTCCCTTGGAAGACAAGGAATTCCTCCCTTGTCACCCTCGAACGATCCCGGGCATAGAGTGAACGAATTGAGGCGATTGATCGCCTATAGCAGGATTAGACCTGGAATTAGTGGTTGCTTTCATGACTTGAGAATCAAGGGTTGGAAGTAGGATGAACACCTCTCAAAAGCATTCCCACAAACGACGCCAACTGTTGTAGGATAAAAAGTTGAAAAACCTTCGGTGGACAGATAAAAAGTTGAAAAACCTCCGACGGACCTTCCGATCTCGATCCCTTGAGAAGGACCAAAAAAGAAACAAGACTTGGAGGGCTAGGGGTGTACTCCGGGGGATCACTCTGATGCCTAAGTTTGAGATTGCTCTAGAGAGGTAGCAAGCAACAGTAAAGATGAGTTAAGAATGAGATACCTTAGCCTCTTCTTCGAGTTCTTATTTATAGTAACAGGAGTTGACCCGAGGGTATAATGTCATTTATTGGCGAATTATGGTGCGGGCGTGAATCGTTCTGGTCTTTATGGAGTTGACGTCAATTGCTCTGACTGAGTAACTATCTTTGAGTGACGATGACCCTTATTGTTGTTGTGCCTTGATGCTCCTTTATGACAGATGGACTCTTTTGACCTTGATATATTTAGGGGTATATCAGATATTAACCATACTTAAAAAATAATAGATTAATTACGACTTTATTGAACATTTTTGAAACCTAAAATCTCCTTTACGTTAATAAATCCCATCCCTGATTTCCATTCAAGTTAGTGCCCCTTTCATATCAAAAAATTGAGAGTTTGATTAGAGCTTATGAACTTGAAAACGAATGAGTTTGGGTTTCAACTTAAGATTTAATTTTGTTAGGCTTCATTTTTTGTTCCTTTGCTTGCACATTTCTATGAATGTGATGTTTGGTCCTTTGTTTGTATTTGTGTAGATGGAGATGAAAGTCGGGCCTAGTGACATCGTGTCCGTAATTTTGGACATTCCAAACTTGGAGGCTGGCCCCTAAGTGTCCATTTTTTAGAATTTTCAATTTTGCAATGTTTTTATATTTTTAAAAATTAAAAATTTTAAAAAATAAAAATGAAAATAAAGAAATAAATGATGTTAAATGGCTTATCTCATATTCTGGTAAATGGGTACTCATAAAACATGGTACCTACAAATATTTTTACCATTTTCAAAATGTCATATATGCAATAACATTTTTCTTAAGCATTAAAAAATAGAGTGATTAATCTAGTTATTTTTTTTATTATTATTTATAGTTTTTAGACACCTTAAAAATATTCGTATTGTCATTTGATTCAATGACTAAAATGAATATGATTAGGTTTTTAATTTATTTTTTTGTTAAAATTTTTTTAAGAGTTTGTCTCACATTAAAAAAATTAAATAGATGATGTGCAGTTATATATATGATTAGGTTCAAAATTTAATAGGTTTAAATTTAGGTTTAAATTGTTGGGTCAAGTTGGTGTTCACTCATATACATCAAGTCTACCCATGAATTCTTTTAGTGTTAACTAATGGTATTAGAGTCGACGATTCGTAACTCTGGGTGAGTGACATTGTACAATCGAGATGAAGTTAATTCTTTTAATGTGCTAATACTTGGAGGGCTAAGTATGATCGAGACCAATGAAAATCATTTAGGTCCGGTAGATGGATCCAAATATGACCAATATGTGGAAGGTAAGATTGATTTGGAGATACTTAAAATGTAATTAGAAACATGCAAGACACGGGAATAAGACCTACTTGAGTAACTATTGAAAAATTGGGTTTGTTTGCACAAGGAAGATGATTTAAGCTCAAGGGGAAGAGTTCAAATTGCGCCCTCATGTGTTCTTGTGAATATAGTCACATGGAAGAGGAGTAATGCTGAATGAGCTCCCATAGCTTAGTCATAACTCCTAATTGGTTGTCTGCCAAGGAATAATTTTCTTTTGAAAGAAAGCGGTTCGAATTATTAAGTAAGAAGCGTTTTTATTGAAAATTTTACTTGTTAGTTTATTTTACATTGGAAAAACGGAGTAAATGATAGATGCTTTTATATATATATATATATATATGGTTAAGTTCAAGACCCATAAGTTAAAATTAAAGAACAAAATTAGCACTTATTACATAAAAAATAAATATGAAGCGTTAGCAACATTTTTTTTTTTTTTTTTGGTGTTAAATTGAATGGGGAAACTAATAAATACACTATAATTAATTTTTAAAAACAATTTAAATTCATTTTGAATATATTAAATATAGCTTCACAAGAAGACAACCACTTGTGGACCTGTGGTGCACATTACAATAACACATTTATTATGGCCATTATTCATGACTCAGATAGCCTTTATTTTTTTATTATTATTAATTATTAATAATTTATTATTATTGTACCCCACCGCTCTGCCGCACCGCCCCACTCCAGAACACCCCGCTTTGGCGGTTTCTGTTCATTTATTGAACCATTGGGCGTCGGTGGTTCAAACGCGCGTTTTGAAGGGCCCCAAACGCAGAGTGGCCAACAGCTTGCCCGATGACGCGTGGGTTTTTCGACTTACAAAATTGACCACTGAAATTTGAAGTAAGGTCGCCAAACGCGCAAGTTGCCAAACATGCGGAGACCCGTGAAATAATTGTTGCGTCCACGTATTAATCTTCCTTCTTATCTATGGCCATAGAAAAATGGTTAACGGGCCCGTGATGTTACGGGCTTATCTAAATCTTATTATACAAAATTTATAATAATAAGAGTCCAATTTAGGGGTGAACATAATTCAATTGGTTTAATTCGGTTAATTTATAGTTCGGTTCAGTTCGTTTCAGTTTTAGAATAGGGTAAATTCAAATATTCGATTTTTTATTCAATTATGGAGAAATTGTAATTTGGTTAACCGAATTATTTGAATTTTAATTAATTGATAATTAAATATAAATTATTAAATTATATGATTTTAAGTTAAGGTTCCAAACTTCCAATGTTCCATTCGACTATTCCCAGATTCCCTTCACATTCGGACATTCCCATTTTGGCATACAAATTAAATATTTATATATTTTTTTATCTATAATTAATTTTAATTTTATTTAGTTAAATTCGGTTAACCAAATTATTCAACAATTCGATTTAGTTGGGTACGGTTCAATTATGGGGTGAGGTTAATTTGAAAAAATTCGATTAATTCGATTAATTGGCTGAACCAACAGATTACACACCCCTATCTAGATTGTTTTAAATTATTTATATGAAAGTTGTTTTTTTTTTTTAAATATTTATTTGAAAAAAATATTTATTTAAAAATAATTTAAAAATATTTATTATAAATTTTTTTTTGGACTTTCTTTAAAAAAAATTAGAAGGTATTTTTTAAAGATAAATATTTATTTAAGTGTAAATCAAATACTGCATATTGACACAAGTACATATAAAAATACTTTTAAAAAAAAAGGTAATCGAGGCATAGTATCATTGATTTGCAAAATCTTTCTTTCGACAAAAGACGCAATTCAAATTATGTTTGAATTTTGATATAAAGACAACAATTGAAATTCAAAAAAATTTATAGATATTTTTATAATTCAACAAAATATATGAATCTCTCTTAAGATTTTAAAAATCTCATAATTTTTTCATAAAGTTTGGAAAAAAAAATCATGAACTTGTCTTTATATTTGACAAAAAAGATAGACATAATGTAGGTATACGAGTATTCTAAAAATTAAATTTTAAACTCCTAAGGTGGTTAAAATTGGGATCTTATAAGGTCTAGCAAAAGGAAAATTCTTGCTACCATAGGGTGGATATTCATGAAAAAGTCATGTGTGTAGGAAATCATGCATGAAAATTCTTGTTATCATTGGATGCATTACTCATGAAAAAATCATGAGCGCGTAGGAAATCACGCATGTTCTTCTTCCCAACTTCCCTCTCTTTGCACTCGTGGCAACCATGACAACTGTGGGTGATTACTTTACTTAGTTATACAATACTTCAAGCACAGTTAAAAATTATAGAAAGTTGCCCCCACGATCTTGGCGCGGTGGAAAGGCATCAACGAGTAAGAAAGAGCATCGAGGTTCAATTCCAGGTAGATACACTCATGGAATCAGCGGTACCTGTGGATGGTGAGAGTTTACTCTGTGAGCCAGTGAGGACCGTGGATGGTGAAAGTTCGCTTTATGAGCCAACGGAGATTGTTGATGGTGAGAGTTTTCTATGAGTCAGCGAGGATCGTGGATGGTAATGGAAATGTGTCCCGGGGGTTGGGTTGGCCGAACGTCCAATTGGTGCACAGAAGCCGTGTCTGTATTCCGGACTTTACCCTGATCAGTGAGACCTGGGGGCGAAAGACACTGATCCGTAGATTTGGTGCTGTACTAGGGGATCCGAAAGGCTCGTTGGTGGTTGGAGTTCCTATGTAATAAAAAAAAATTATGGAAAGTTTATACGATACTTATGCTTGTCATAGGTACATAGACATACAAAGAGACAAACTTTCTAAAATCTCTTGAACAACACTACCTCGATGGAATCCCTAGCTAAATTGTTGAGCTAATGAGGGAGAGAATTGAGTGAGGGAGAGAATGAAAGCCTTATACAAAAAAAAAAAAGGAATATTTAAAAATATGAAGGATGTGGATGAACCACATCACTTGTGATGGATTCTCGTGAACTTTTTGAGTTGTAATGACTTGCTAGATCTTTGGTAAAAAGATTGTGAGTTTTATGAGGTTTTAAAAAAGGCATTAATGGGCTTTCGAAAAGTTGTTCATCTTAGCAAACACAGGGCCAAGGTGGGCCCAACATTCAGTAGGTCTTGTATGTATGTGAGATGCTCTAGTAATTAATTGTCAAGTACCCAATTTTATTTTATTTTATTTAAATAAATTGATTACTTTACCATTTTCCATTTTCCCTTAATATGCATGGAATGCCATTATGATGGTTAGAAGTTCATTCTCAATCATATAATTTTTACATTTTGAAGAGACAATTACCATTTTTACTAGAAAATGGACTATTAATGGTCTTTTTCTAAACATTTTATGTTTTACTTTTTCAAGATTGAAGATGAATAGTCATTGTTATCTGGGACAATTGTCCAAAAATAAAATATCTAAAACAATTCATAAAATTTAAGTATATATGACTAAGAACTTCAACTCTATGAGAAACATATACTACTAATTACAACATTACTTTTGTAAAGTTTTAAAAATTATGAAATAGTTTTAAACAATTTGAGGGATGGTTATTAAGAAGATATTTCCTAAAAAAATATAATTACATAAGATTCAATCAAAATGTACTATCCCATCAAAGATAAAATTAAATATAAATAAATATTTACATAATAAAATTTGAGAACCCATTAATTCGTATCTATTCAATGTCATGAATTATAAAATGTTGGATACTATTCTCCGACACGGGTTTGTGACTAGCATCATTTCATGCAACAAGATAAGAGTGAAGGAAGTAGTGAACCTCATTTACTTTAACCAATCTTCTTTTATCATGTGAGTTTGTGATGTCATAGATCGGTGACGCTTAGCATTTGTTGGATACTACTATTATTTTTTGTATAATGAAAAATATTGTGAAGACGTCTTTATGTGCATTGTCAATTTTTTACTCTAGTTGCCGATTTTTAGCTCATATTTTTTAAAAAAATTAAAAATTAAAAATTTTCAATTGTTTTGACAATTCCTATTTAAAATTAACTTTTTAACTTAAAATGATTCATTTTGCAAATAATTTTTGATTAAAATTAAACTATAATAACAGTTTAAATTCAAAATGTAATAAAATAAAAACACCCATAGAATTTTAAATTTTTTTAAAAATTCATTAATAAATTAATATAATTTCATTAAGAAGAGGGTGAGGTCACTCGTGGGCCAATCCTCCTCTTGATATTTCCCACGCAATATCTTTTTGAGTTGGTGCACCGCACGTGACTCTGCATCTATAAATAGGACCGGAACCCCCCACGTTCCACTTAGCCAGAAAATTCGAGACAACCTTCAATTCCTGAGAAAATTAAAGAGAGAAAAAATTTACGGTTACGGTCGCGATGAAACCCCAATGTGTTGTTCTCCTTTTGATTCTCCAAGCCCTCGTCCCCTTCCTTCTCTCCGGCGGAGCCTCGGCTATTCCCGGCGGGTGGAGTCCGATCGTTAACGTCAATGACGAGCACGTGAAGGAGATCGCAAACTTCGCGGTCACGGAGCACAACCAGGAGGCCAAAGACGGCCTCAAGTTCGACAAGGTGGTTAAAGGCGAGACGCAGGTCGTTGCCGGCACGAACTACTGGCTCGTGATCACTGCCACGAACGGCTCCGCTTCCGACAACTACGCAGCCTGCGTGTGGGAGCAGCCGTGGCTGAAATCGAAGAAGCTCAGCCTCTGGAAAAGGATTGGCGCGCAGGCCGCGGAGAATTCGTGCCGAGCCTAGTTAGATCCTAATGTCTGTTCCGTCTACCGAAAATAAGTGAGATGCGCTGCGTTTGGCTGTTTGTCATGCCTAATTTGTTTGTGCTTTAATTTTGCCTAATATTTCTGTAAGGGAGAGAAATTAATTCATTTTCCCTGGGGATGATGATAAAATGGCTGCATTAGTTCAGTTTTTGAAACCGTTTAGAATTTTGTTGAGCGGATTATGGACTCTGGTGGCAGGATGTTTGGTTGGTGAGAAACTAGAGAGTACGAGAACAAAATTAAAATTGTATATTTTTTTCTTTAAATCCAAAAGTATCAAAATACAGACGCCTCTGCAACTCAACAAAGAAACTCAATGCTCAAAAGAAATATCAAAGTGTGTGTGTGTGTTTTTTTTTCTCTAAAAAATCAGAAGTAAAAATATCAAAATACAGACTGCTAACTTTGTTAATAAGAAGTTGTCACATTTGTCAAGCAAGTGTGAAATTATGTAACAATATGTTTTAAAAAAATTGTTTAATTCTAAATTGATAGTCTCTAATGTGTGCATCCTCAAACATCGGCTGATTAATTATAACGCCTAATTGATTTTTAACTATAATTCAGTGGCTGTTTGATCTTATGGCAATACACTCGAGTTTTCTTATGTAATTTTCCTTATTGGGTTATCATACACTTCACATGTTTCTCCTATTCACGTGATATAATTGAATGAGACAAATCTTATATGAAATATATAATGCACTTTTTTTTTAATGATTCGGAGTTTAAACTTGAACGATCCTTCTCGACTCATTTTGATGGTACCAAACCCAAAATGCAAATATTTATGCTCATCCACTGACAATATATAATGTATTCATATGCTATTATTCTCACAGCTATATCAATTTTCAAATGATATGTCATATTAGGGTGGACAAGAAAAACAGAAAAATCGAATTAAATTGCAAAATGAAACTAATCCGAATTAAAAAATTAGTTAACTATTTTTTTGGTTTAGAATTCTTAATTTTTTAGGTTATCCATTCTGTTTTAATTTGATCCATTTACTAACCATAAGTAATCGAATTGAACTGAACTGAGCCGATATACTCTCTCTCTCTCTCTCTCTCTCTCTCTCTCTCTATATATATATATATATATATATTTTTTAATAATTTAAATTTCAAAAATTTTATTAATCTAATATTCGTGCTTAAATTTTATTTTAAACATTTTAAATTAACATATTGATTATTATGAAAAAAAAAATATTAATTATTGACTTTAAAATTTTAAAATATACTTAATGATTCGATTTAGTTAATCATTGGATATTGGTCTTAAAACTAATTGACTAAATTTCAGTTAACCATTTGAAATGGTTCGGTTTTAGTTTATTTTTTCTAACTAATCAAAACTTTGGTTCGGTTAATGGTTCGAGGGTTATGGTTCGGTTAATCGTATCATGCCCACCCCTATTTCACATTAAGTAAATTCTTAATCCTTCTCTCTTATTATAAGTACAAATGCTTTTGCCAATTGTATCCACAGACACATAAACAGTAATTTCAAATAGAAAGATTAATCATACTTAAAATTAAAATTAGAAGTATAAACTAAAGGATAAAATTTGATAACATTTCTTGAGTTTTTCAAATATAACAATCTTCCCCCCTGAATTTAAAAAAACTATCAAAAATTCACTTGAGGTTTAATTTTATTTACAAAGTAAACCTTTCGCTAATTAACTATTAGTCGACTGTTAACCCTTCGTTTGAAATTTAGAAAATATCAAGAAATCCAAATTTTCATATTTGGTTATCGAGAAAAGTGAGAAATATATATATATATATATATATATATATATATATATATATCATATCCATAAACAAAATTTCGATTTTACATATCATTAATTTTTAATTTTTCTTAATTTTTAATCATATTAAAACAAATTTCCATTTTTGACAATATTTAATAGAGAAGGGAATTACAATGGAAAATGAATTTCCTCATTTTCTTTTCCATTCCTTTTCCCAAGTAAAATCTTTAATCCAAACGGAGTGTAATAAAAAAAAAATATTACTGATAGGGATCAACATGCTTTGACTGTCTCTTTTGCCAATATGATGACACATGGATGGCTTCCTGATGTCCACTATTATTTATAATCGTTTTGTAGGTACACATGGACTACTTGAAAATTATCTACCTTTGTGATGAAAAACTTTTTATACCTTATTATTACGTTGGATTTATATTGTGCTTGGACATTTCATTTCAAGACTATTAGGTGCATGAAGAACCAAGTGCAGATATTGAAGCAAGATTGAGTCCAAAACATGTGAGCCCACACAGTCATGTGGACCCCACATGACTATGCTCCATGGGCCCCACACGGTTTTGAGTTTCCTTTTGTCACATGCTTGAGTTGTAGTAACCCGAACGAAAAAAAAAAAAAAAAGTTAACTAAAATAATAATAATAATAATAATAATAATAATAATGAAATAAAATTAAAAAAAATTAAATTAATTAAATTGGCAAGTAAAATAAATAGTATAAAAAAAACAAAACAAAACATATTGAAATAAGATATATATATATATATATAGACACGCATATGGAATCAGCTTCTTCAGGAAGCTACTTCTTTTTTTTTTCTTCTTTTTTCTTCTTCTTCCTGTTTTCAAGTTCCTACGGCTCTCAACTTCTCTCTCAACGTCCTTGAACTCCTTGTCCCCTCTCTCCCACTTTCCTCCATCTCGTCTCCGATATTTGGCCGATTGGAAATCCAAAAATACTGTTGGACTCTACTCGCCGCCATCGACATTTCTATTGGAGCGGATTTGTCGTAGGAGCGGCGTAGACATATCTCCTGAGGAAAGGCAAAATCTCAAACTTATCTCAATTTCTCTTAAACTATAAGCCCCATTAACGAATGGAAATTATTAGGAGACTCGTGAGAAAATTCTCTACAATCTAGTCGGAGCGGGTTTCCGAATTGGAGCTTCGGGGTACCAATCCAAAATTAGGGGTAAGTTTAATAATGTAGGCTTTTATTAGGTTATTTAGGGTATTCAAAACTTAGGGAAATTTTAGAGAAAGTTATTCTAAGAATTATGACAACTAATATAGTGAATTTTGAATTTCAGGGCTCAAGGATTTTTTTTTTTTAACACTTGGGGCATAGGCCGGGGTGTTAGCGGACTTTTTCAAGAATCAGGTAAGGGGATTAAGTTAAGTTAAGAATTTTATTTAATTTGAACCGATTAAATTAATATATTTATCTATTTATTCATTTGGGAATTTAAATGCTGTTTTGAAAACCAACCGTTTGAAATGAGTTTTATAAACGTAGGATATACGATATGATATTTTTGAATAAAATGAACGGTGGAAAGCTTGTTTATTTATATAGAAATGTTAGAATATGGAAAATTGTGTGGCAGATGATTTAATTTGTATGGATTATAGTATATTTGGATTTGAGATTTTGAAATACTAGAATTGTTGTGGAAAATACTGGAAATGCTTGTGAAAATACTGGAACTGTTTATGAAATGCAGGGATTTGAACTAACGGTTAGTGGCTGGGTATTGTTTAATTGACCAAGGGCCATGATTATTATTTGACGACCAAGGGCCGAGTTTTATTTGATGACTATATGCCGAATTGTATTTTTGGCCGGAGGCTGGGTTTTTGGAATAACAAGAAATATATATGAAATGATGTTTTAAATGATATTTTCTATTATTTAAATTACATGATATGCTTTAGGAACCCTGGGGACCAATGTAGTGTGAGCACGGTACCGTTGCTAGAGATTTGTTATATGGCCATGTGCGCCTACACCTGTGCTGAGAGGTGTAGGGTGGTCTTGTCCGATTTGCCTACGTGAGGAGGATGCACCCTGGGGTGATGGCAATAGGACCAGCAGTTGGAGCTGTGTGTACTCGCGGAGTATGTTAGCGGGTATAGATGACTACTGTCTGGGTGGATCCCCCAGGACATTAGTCCAGCCTTCTAGCTGCACAACCCATGCCATGGGGATGTAAATGACGTGTTTGTCACAGAGAGTGTCTTATATGCATATCTGTTAATTTATATGAATACGGTTAATTAATAAGATAATTTCAAGGGCTTACTAAGAAAGGTGAGTGCCCTGATAGCAGTAATGGTATTAGAGTAGAGGGAAGCTACTTGTATGGGTGGGTAATCTTTCCTATCTTCCGCTAATTGTGTGTGTGAGTGTGAAATAAGAATATTTTCATAAATGTGTTTAACTGCTTGGTGAACTAGTTATTTTCTGTACACTAAATGCATACTGGCTACACACTGACATTAACTTAGTCTTTCCCTTACTGAACTGTGCCTCACCCCTACTTTACAAACTGTCTTTTCAGGGAATCCTAGAGATAGGATCTAGCGGGCTAGTGGTGTAAATTTTATGTAGGTAGTGTGTAGATAAAAATTTTATTTTTGTTTAGTTTTATAGGATGTAATTATGTGGAAATGGATATATTTATGTATGAAGATAGTTAAAACTATGGTAATGTAATTTAAGGATTTTATATTTTATTTTCGCCACGTATGTGTGTTTTATATTTGATGAATAAGGTATCAGATACACTGACGTCACTAAAATAGCACTTTGGGCTCACGTGGCGGGTCGGGGTCGTTACATGAGTCCTATATTTAATTTGTAAAAATACAAGACAGCTAAACTTGCATGTGTGTTTAGTAACTTGTGAGAGTAGTTATTGTGTTAGAATTAAGTGTAAGAGTTTAAGTGCTTTGTTTCCCCGTGTTTTGTCCCCCCATGTCCATGTGTGAGTTGTGAGTGTGTTAATGTGTTGTCCCCCTCCCCATGCCAGACTATATATCCTTCTCATTGTAAGAATTTTGCAGAGATAATATATGTTTTGAATATTGGAAAGATTTCCATTGTTAAAGCTCAAAGTTTTGTTCAATCTTTGATTGTGTAGTGTGAGACTACATTGTTCTCTCTGGAGATCATGTGGTGAGAGACCATCCTATCCAGCACTATCATCATCCCCACCTATCCCTCATACACTCACACAACCATTTTTATACGCACAACATATCCATCTACATCATTGTGCTCAAAGCTTATTCCAAGGATTTTCTGGTGTGATCTAATCTCATGTTAAACAACGTCAAGTTATCCAACGATTTATTTGAGTAAGTTTGTTACTTTTCTTAAGCCCTTGTTGATTGAGAACCTTTACTTGAAATCCAACAACATTTAATTAAACAGACCCTTGAATCCCTAAATTTCCTTAAGAACACTTGGGTGTTTAGGCGGCTGAAGACATAGGTTTAGTCAATTGAACCACTACTGTTAGTTAGGAATTTTGCTTCTAAATTCTTCAAGTGACTGAACCCTAAAGTTCAGGAGACTGAAGACCTCCTGAACCTTTGGTTTCAATATTATTGTAGACACCCCATTTTTACCCAGGACCAATATATGTATTACTATTATTATTATTATTATTATTATTATTATTATTATTATTATTATTTTATTTATTCTTATTATTATTATTATTATTAATTTTCACTAATCTTATTATTATTATTTTCTTTATTATTATTATTATTTTTCATTAGTATTATTAATATTACTTTTATTTTTATTTTTTTATGTCTATTTTATTATTATTATTATTTATTATTTTCATTATTATTTTTATTATTTTTATTATCATTATTATTAGTATTTTTATTACTATTATTACTATTATCTTATTTATTATTATTATTATTATTATTATTATTATTATTATTATTATTATTTTTCATTAGTATTATTATTATTACTTTTATTTTTATTTCTATTTATATTGTTTATTATTATTACTATTATTTATTATTTATCTTTGTTATTACTATTATTATTATTATTTTATTATTATCATTATTTTTACCTTATTATTATTATTATTATTATTACCATATTAATAATTATTTTCATATATATTATTTCCAAAGAAAAAAAATACCATAAACTAAAAAGGAAAGGGGAGATTTAGGGTTTCTAATTTTTGCTCATAAAAAGTCTTTTCTTCTCTTCAAACAGGCGGAGCGCTGCACACAGCCGGAAGCCGGGGGTCTTCCTCTTCTTCTTCTTCTTCCTCTTCATCCCTCTGCCTCTCTGCTCATCTCCCAAAATCCCTCTGTCTTGCCATCTTCTATAGCAACCCAGCCACGGCCTCTCCTCTGTCCGTCTTCTCCCCACAGCCACCGGCAACTGTGGATCTCCTCAGACCAGCACCGCCCAGCTGAGCCCAACCTCGCCGTCGTCTTCACCCACGAGAATAGCAAACGGCAATCCCTGCACCACACCAATTTCAAGAGACCAACACTCCTGCTCCCAGTGACCCAGCTCCGGCGGCGAAGCTCCCAGCCTCTCCTCAGCCAGCTGCTACTCCCAGCAACTGCGGATCACCACAGCTCCAGTTCAGACCCGAGTACCTCACCTGCAACCATCACTCTCGCTATTCTCCTGTCGTGGAACAGCCACCAACCGAACCCAGCAGTTTCGGTAAGCCTCCCTGCTCCCATACACATGCACACACATTCACATGCCATTTTTTATTTTTATTTTATTTTTTTATTTTTTGTTTCTTTTCTTTTTCTGTTTCTTTGATGGTTTTTATTCTTTCTAATATCTAAATTTTTTTTCCCCCTTGAATATGCAGGTATGTAGTTTTTTTTTTTTTAATGATTTTTTATAGTTAGTTTAATATTTAGTATTTTTGGTAATTTTGGTTGCATTATTTAGATAAGTTGATTGTCTTTATTGTGGAATTTTTACAGTTGAAGTTTATTTAGATATTTAAAGTTTAATTTCGTTTTATTCGTTGAATTGTTAATATTATTATTGCATGCGTAGTTAGAATAGGTATCATAATTATTTACTTAAGGGCGTCTTTAATATTCATATGTTTAGGGCTACTTAGGGTTTTCATCATGTATATCTAAGTTTTAATTATTTAGGGTTTTCTTTATTATATACGTTATGTATACTCATATTAATATTTTAGGATAGTTAGTATTAGTATTCTAATATTTTATCATGTTTACATATAAATGTATAAATCATTATGGCAAGTTTAGAGTTTTGGTATACGTTTTGCTACTATATTTAGTATGATATTGTATGGAATATTATGGTATAATTATTATTTAGTTTCACTTATTAAGGCATTTTTTTTTATAGATGGTATTACCTTGTACAGTATTTTGAGTGTTTTAATATATATCAGTATATGGATTGTAAATCATGATCGGTAATATTATCCTTATTAACATATTATGATACTGTTCGTATATTATTTGTTATTGATATCGGTATTATATTGTTGGTATATTATATTGCTTGTATATTATTATTAATAATATGATTTCATTATTTTTATTTTGCTGTTTGTATATCATTATTAGTAAAATTACTAGATTGTTTGGATATTATTGTTGGTATTATTATTATATTGATTATCATATCGAT
The DNA here is from genome assembly GCF_029873635.1 of Malania oleifera. Taxonomy (NCBI): domain Eukaryota; kingdom Viridiplantae; phylum Streptophyta; class Magnoliopsida; order Santalales; family Ximeniaceae; genus Malania; species Malania oleifera. The sequence goes on from NC_080420.1 coordinate 3,254,890, forward strand.
TTTATCAGTATTAATATTCTATTGCGTGTATATTGTTGGTATTATTATTATGTGGATTGTATTAGCATTATATTATTTGTACACTGTTACCAGTGTTATTATCATATTATGGAAATATTTATGTTATAGTATTATGTTTCTATTGTATTACAATATTTACTCTTTCTAGTATTTTTGTATTATTTTATTAAGTATTTTCGTATGTATTTCCCTATGATTTAATTGCGGGGGGTATTAGCCTTTGGGCTTTACGTACCTTAAGCTCTGAGGGAATATATATATGTATATATTTATTTATTTATTTATATTTTACATGTATTTATAAATTCATAAAAAGGAATAATTTAAAGAATTATTAGATTAACTTAGGGATAATTTCAAATTAATTAGGTACCGTTCGTAAGGACGGGCGCGTAGGGGGTGCTCGTACCTTCCCCTCGCGTAACCGAACTCCCGGCCCCAACTCTGGTAATGTAGACCGATTCTACCCCTAACGGGGTAATAATCATGTGTTCTAACCGCACTAAAGGTTAGTGGCGACTCCAATATCCATGTTTTTCCATGAAAATATTAAAATAATTTTTAGTTCGCTGCCCGGGGCACACGCGCTCCCGGGACGTCGCGACAATTATTATCACATGCTAATATCAATTGTGAGAATATTGTTGTGCTAATATACAACTTACATTCTTGAACATTGAAATAACATATTTTCCACATATAACTTGATTTCTTTGTGAAGGAACACTTGAGACTTAATTTCAGGACAAACTATACACCTTTTCAAAGACCTTAAAACATGTAAATCATAGCATAGTTCATGATGTTTATGTTTGGTTGATTGAATTCTTAATTTAAAGTGTTTAGGTGTGTGTGCTTGCGTGAGGGTTGTCAATAGGACTAAGCCAGCCATATCTGTCCTACATAAATTACCCTTTCATTTAATTTTGATAAGTAAATTAAGAAAATGACATTAATTTAATAAATTAAGTTGAGAAAATTCATCAATTAAATACAATATATTTTAGAAATTGAACTTGTAAGTGAATTTAACGCCTAACGATTAGTTTGGGTCAACTGATTGACATAAACATGATAACATAATTAAATTATTATCTCAGTTTTAAAAATATAATAAAAATAAATTATACTAATAATTAAGAAAAATTACTTAGATAATTATATTATTCCAAAATATTTATTATATATATTTTATGCAAAATTAATGGCTAAATATGTCTTTAAAAAATAAAATATAATTTAAAACTTAAGTTGGATCAATTAGTTGATCGATCGAATTGTGACTCACTTTTTAGGTTTGGTTGAATACCATATTTAATAGAATAACAAGTTGAATAAAAGCAGGAAAAAAATGGAGAATTGCCTTGAACATAGTGTGAATATTTTGAGAAACCCCCACACATTAGTATGGGTGTGGATACTATATTTATAATTATAAAGAATAATTACAATTAAATGATACCGTATGTATAATGGAAACTAATATCCTAGAATGAATGAAATATCTACAATCATGGGGTCAATGCAGCTATATTTGGGAAGCCTCGGTGGAATGAGTTGTGTGATCCTCAACACTTCCCCTTAAGTTGGAGTATATATTGATCATACTCAACTTGCTCAGTAAGTGGCTGGATTGTGTGGGTTCGAATTCTTTTGTGAATAAATCCGCAAGCTGTTGACTTGTGGGTATATGAATAGTTTGAATAACTTGGTTTTGGATCTTCTCCCGTACAAGATGGCAATCGATCTCTATATGCTTTGTTCGCTCGTGGAAAACTGGATTAGATGCGATGTGAATAGCTGCTTTATTATCACAATACAACCTGATTGGTTGTGGGTGAGCTATATGGAGATTTGTCAAAAGTTGCTTTAACCAAGCAATTTCAAAACAGGTTGATGCCATAGAACGGTATTCTGCTTCAGCTAAGGACCGTTAAATTGTTATTTGCTTCTTGGTTTTCCAAGAGATTGGTGATTTTCCTAGTAAAATACAGTACCCAGTAACAAATTGCCGAGTATCTCTGCACCAAGCCTAATCGGCATCACAAAAAGCATGTAATTGAATACCACTGGAAGCTGACAAAAGAATTCCTTGCCCAGATGATTGTTTGAGATAGCGCAAAATCTGACATGCTGCATCCAAGTGGGAAGTTCGAGGCTTATCCATGAATTGGCTCAATGTGTGCAATGCATATGCCAAATCTGGTCTAGTGAAAGCCAAATATATCAGTTTCCCAACCAGTCTTCGATATGAAGATGGATCCGAGATAAGTTCTCCATCCGTCTCACTAAGTGCTAGGTTTGGTTCCATTGGTAGATCACATGGTTTAGCCCCAAGGAAACCAATTTCCTCAAGTATCTCCAAGGCATATTTCCTTTGTGACATGAAAATTATAGTTTTGGAGCGAGCCACCTCTATCCCTAGAAAGTATTTCAAGGGACCAAGATCCTTCAGTTTGAAGCATTCTCCCAAGTATTTCTTAAGTCCGTTGATTTGTTCCAACTTGTTTCCTACCAAAATAATATCGTAGACCAAGACGATGGTGAAACTTGTTTCGTGGGATCAGACGAACATAGAGTAATCTACTTTAGATTGTTTATAACCGGCATTGATAAGTGTGAAAGATAATTTAGCATACTACTGCTTGGATGCTTTTTTGAGACTGTATAGAGACTTGTTAAGATTGCAAATTCTGGTCTCCCCCTTTTGCTTGAAACTAGGAGGAAGATGCATGTAGACATCTTCATCGAGATCACCATGTGGAAAGGCATTATTAACATCAAGCTGAAAGAGGTGCCAATTGTGGGCAGCAACAAGAGCTAGGACAGTGCGGATAGTGACCATCTTGGCTATAGGGGCAAAATTTTTTGGTTGTACCCTTTGGCAACAAGGCGAGCCTTGTAACGTTCTACAGATCCATCAGGATTATGTTTGATTTTGTACACCCATTTGCATCCAATGGGTCGTTTTTTGGGTGGAAGAGGAGTCAAAGTCCAAGTGTGATCGGCTTCCAAGGCATCAATATCAGCACGCATAGCAGCACACCACTTGGGATCCTGCATGGCTTGCAAAAAAGACTGTGGTTCTTGTGCAATGGAGATAGCAGTGGTGAAAACACCGTGTGTAGAAGAAAGGGTCTCATAAGAAAGAAAAGCATAAAGAGGATAAGGAGTACCTGAAGAATGGATCGCCACTGAGTCAAATGTTGGGGTAGGGCGAGATGGGAGTGTTTTTTCAACATGGAAATCCTGTAGGTAGGCAGGTGGCTGAACTGCACGTGTGGATCATCGAACAAGGACCATTAGAGCAGGAGAAGGGGAATGAATAGGAGGTGAGTCGGGAGGTGTCTGGGTAGGGTTAGTGGAGAGAAGATCTAGAGAGTTAAGAGGATGCAAAAAGACAGGAGATGATGGTTCAAAAAAGGGTGTGGCTAAAAGGAAATTGATCCTCATACAAGACCACATCACGAGAGACAAAGATCTTGTGTGTGGCAAGATCATATAACGCATAACCCTTTGTAGAGGCATAACAGAGGCACCCAAATACTCGAAGGTGGTGATATTTAGGTGGGGTGTTGTAGAGTTTTTCATATGGAGATTTCCTGCCCAAAAGAGGAGTAAGGGTTCTGTTGATCAAATAAGTGGTAGTAAGAAAAGCATGACCCCAAAATTCTTTGGGAATGTTGGCCTGAAATAGAAGAGCTTGGGTAACATTTAAAAGATGTCGATGTTTACGTTCCACAACCCCATTTTGTTAAAGAGTGGAAATACAACTAGTTTGATTCACAATGCCCTTTTCCAAATAAAATGAGGGAATATTGAATTCAAAACCATTATCACTATGCACAATTTTGATTGCATGGGAAAATTGATTTTCAACGAGTCGAATAAATGTTTGGAGAAGAGAACGAGTCTCCAACTTATGACGCATTAAATATACGCAAGTATAGCGAGTGTAATCATCAACAATGGTCAGGAAAAATTGGGCCCTAGTGAGGGATGGAACACTGTAACCCCCCGAAATGTCCACTTGTATTAATTGAAAAGGTAAAGTAGAAGAAATAGCATTATCACTGAATGTGACGTATCCACCATCATTTTCAATTAGTGTGGTGAATTTGGATTTATCTTCGGTCATGTGCCTTGAACACCCGCTATCCACGTACAATTTATCTTTTGATGGGGTTGTCCTAAAGCAAACCTACAAGAAGGGTTCAATGTGTTATTTTTAGGTACCCAAATCTTCTTAGGTTTTTTTATTTCAGTTTTATTTTCTTTGACTTTCCATACTTTATTGACTTTAACATTTTTTTTAAATGGGCATTCAAATTTTACATGTCCTCTTTTCTTAGTGTTCATAGATATTTTTGGAAGATGTGCTTGCATAATACTTTGATTCCTTTACAAAGAATCCCATGTATGAATTCTTTTTCTTTTTGTTCTCAATTCCATTATATCCAATTCCTTCTTTGTCTAATGACGTATTTTGGGTTCCAATTAACCTTTCAAAGTTCTCTTTTCCTTTTGTAAAATTGTAAATGATTTTATCCTTATTCTCAATTTTACTTTTAAGGTCTTTTATTTTTAACTATTTCTTGCTTTCACCATTTACTTGAAGTTTTACCAACTCTTGAGACATATTGTTGATTTTTTTCATAAGTTCATCAATGTATTATTCTTTTTCTTTTTCAACAGATTTTGAAGTTTCTAGTTGATTTTTGAGTGTTTCATTTTGTTCTTTTAAAGTTATGTTTCTTTTTGTTACTTTTATAAACATAATGTAATGCAAACAACTCAGCTTAAATTTCTTTATATGATGGCATACTTTCACATGTGTCATTACATGATTCATCACTTGATTCTTCTAATGAGCTAGAATAGTAATTTACCTTAGCATTTTTTGCCATAAAGCAGATGTTTGCGACTTCTTGTTCACTTGAATCGTTCTCCGATTCACTTGAGCTTGTGTCATCCCATGTAGTAGCTTTCATAGCCTTTTTTTTTTTTTGTCTTTCTTGAGCTGTAGACAATCGGGTATAATATGTCCAACCTTTTTGCAGTTGTAACAAGTAGGAGGTTCATTCTTAATTTCTTTTTAATTGTTTCTCCTTTTTCAGATTTCGCACCTCTAAACTTTCTAGCTAATTTCTTATTTTTCTTGAAGTATTTTTTCTTGAAGTATTTTCAAAGTCCTCTAGTGAGCAATACTATTTCATCATCTTCTAGTTCATTATCATCTTCTTCTTCACTAGAGCTTTCTTTTGCAGCTTTAAGGGCTATTGATTTATTTTGTTTGTTGTTTTCAGAATTCCTTTCGTTCATAGCCATCTCATAGGTGAGAAGCAATCCAATTAATTCATCTAGGGAGGTATATTTGAGATTTCTTCCTTCCATAATTGTTGTGGATTTAGGCTCCCAGATTGGTGGTCTATGGATTTTTCGAATCATCTCATATGTAGAGTAGTTTTTCCCTAAGGCATTGAGGGAGTTTATTATATGAGTAAACCTAGTGTACATACAAGTGATAGTTTCATCTGGGTTCATCCTAAAAGTTTCATATTCACTAGTGAGCATGTCAATTCTATTGTTTCTCATGTCAACCATTCCTTCATAGGTTCTAATTTATCCTATATTTCTTTGGTTGTTTTGCATGCCATTACCCTATTGAATTCATTTATATCAAGGGCATGGTATAATGCATTTATAACACTTGAGTTTACTTGCAACATCTTATGATTATTGTCGGTCATCTCCTTTTCTTCTTTAGGTATCTCTTTACCATCCACTATTTTAGTTGGGATAAGGTCACCATGTGCGACAACTTTCCATTCTTTCTAATCCATAGTTTGTAAATAGATTCTCTTTCTTTGTTTCCAAAAGGTGTAGTTAATCCCACAAAAGATAGGAGGTCTAATTAAGGATTGACCCTTGGAAAATGGAGATACGCCTAGGTGTGCCATAGATCTTTATATAGGGGGGGTGAATTGGGTTTTTAAAACTTTTTTTTAAAATTCTTTGAATTATTTTATAATCACAACAATCTACTTCACAAGTACAATTGATCTGTAACAACCAACACTCAAATCAATCAATGAAGTAAGCTTGATATTGTAATATGAAATAAAATAGAAAATCCAATCGGGCTTCCAAAGCTCAAATATTGGTATCAATTATTTATCTTAAATTATGTAACCCATCAATATATTAATGAGCTTTGATATTAATCAATCAACGTACTCCCTTGTGGTTTCCGCAATATATTGATCAATCAATGTACTCCCTTTTGGTTTTTGTAATTCCCAAAGACAAATTAATATCTAGCAAATTAAGTATGCAACCACGTAGTTTACAAGTTCTGAAATTTAAAAAGAGTAGGGAATAAAATGACACTGAGTTTTTACGAGATTCGGCTATATCCGCCTACGTCCTCACCTTAGGCAACACACCTAAAGATTCCATTATACCACTCCTTTACGGGCGGAGCAAACCTTTACAACACTCATTCAATAGGATAGATCCATCCTCCCCAAGCAATACCCCACGCTCGGTACAACAATTCAACAACCTGAACCGTAAAAAAAAAGAAACAAGAACAAATTCTTGTGTACAAAGACACTCTCATAATAGAGTTGATTAATATAAGTTAGAACACTAATATACTTCAAATTTAAATATCAATAAAGAATGAATTTGAAGCTTAAGAAATTAATCACCGAGTTCTTCTTTTAGATTGAAAGAAGTTTGGTAAGAGCACAAGACCCAAGTGGTTGTATAAGCAGGAATTCAGTATAACTTCAGCAAGAGTGAGTGAGCAAAAAAGCTTTGAGAATTAGAGACTTTGATTGCTTGATTACTTGTAGTTTTTGTTATAAAAATCCTTTGCTCTTCCATGTATTTATAAAGTTCTAGAATTAATTCCTTGTTACTCAAGTTTACTTGGTGTATTTCCCAAGTATTTACAAGATTTGGAGCCCAAGCAAACATTTTTGAAAACTTTCCAACGCTGCTTTATTTCAAAAAATACGAACGTCAGTCGCTTGACCAAAAGGTGTCAGTCGCCTGTCACGTTAAAAACTCAGCGTATTTCAAAAGTCAGTGCTCTGTCAGTCACCTGACTATTGTCAGTCGCCTAAGAATGTTTTGTGAGGCGCCTGCCATAGTTCTATTTGCCTTTTTTTAAAAATCATATAATTTATCAGTCGCCTGATGAAAAACCTAGTCAGTTGCTTGAACATGCATTTTAACTGTTTTTAAGATTTTGTTTCTAAAAACTCTTTTAGCTTTTAATCTTGGAATTTTGATTTGAAATTTGAAAAATATGTTTCCCAAGGTTTTAAAAATAGGTCTCTTAAGTCTATAACCATTCCTAAAGAGTTTCAAAGCATCCGTATTGATTTTAAATTGAAGTACTTACATAAGACTTTCCTTAAGACTTAAACTCTCTAAGTGTGAAGTCTTCATGTATATCATGCTTTAAGTCCATCTTGACTTTGAGCTTCAGAAGTTTTTAAGCTTTCATAAGATTTGACAAACTTGATCCGTTAGCTTTCTTTTGATCACTTATTTGGAATGTAAGCTATCAATGCACTCTTGATCTAGAATTCTAATGCTTAATTCCTGAAATATCATCACTTTAACCAAAACATATTAAATTCCCTTTATTTATTATCATCAAAATAAGATTCATAAGCCTTGTTAGGCCAACACATATTGTGACGACCTCAAAATTAAGACATTTTTTTTATATAGAAATATATTAACTCTTCTGATACCTCCCGCTATGGAACTTGAGCCTCGAAAGGCACCGGGGTAAATCTGAATATAAAATCATACCTATGTAGCGGAAACGTAATCCATACATCCATACACATCATACAGTACCAGGAATCTATATTTCTAAACCATAACTATATAATACATCTTTCTCCAAAATATATGTCCCAAAATACAAAACCCTACACAAACTTACCCTCTAAACCAGGGTAACCAATATATTTTCTATCTGCGAGCCTGATCTGTTTGCCCAGTTGGTTCACCTAAAAAATGTTAAAGTCATGGGGTGAGTCGACGCTCAGTAAGTGGAAATATGCTATTACTAGTGTGTGGCGACTAAGTTGCATACTGTTAAAATAACAACTAAATAATAAATCTGTAAAACATGTATTTCATTTTCACAATTTAAAATATATCTGTATCATCTGTATTTTCTACTTTTCATACTGCTAATATCATACTATATTCATCATATACTGTAAAACTGTATACATATACATAACTGTTATTTATCCCTGGAACTCTGTATGTCATGATTTGAACACTCATAATAGGGTTGTGCGGCTCGTAGGCGAGACTTAATCTGGTCGGCCCTCTAGATAAGTCAATATACTCTACACTACCTCAGCCCAGCCAAATTGCATACTCTCCTAGGTGCGAGACTGGCTGCTACCTCGTCAAATCGGCCCCTTCCACCTAGCGAACTAGGGAGCTGCATACTCTTCGAGCACGGTCGACGGTACCCACACACTATCTGAGATATGTGGTTGCACTCTATATGTATCTAGCAACACTACCGTGCTCTGTATTCTTTATCTGTATCTGTTTGTAATCTTTCCTCAGGGATCTGATACTATATATATACATATATACTATTTTACTGTTTTCATCGTGCTTCCAAAATTATCATAACGCTATCTTTCTGTACTGTAAATACTGTAATCTTCGTATACTGTATCTGTAGCATCTTGATGCTCTGTATATTTGTTTTATACTCTATCTACATGCTCTGTCTGTATACTCTGTATGTTATGGTAATAGGAAACATGACATACTATAAACACTGTATATACTATTCTATATAAAGTAGTAATATATATTGATCTGAGTAAAACTGTAATATACTATTATGGATAAATATCTGTGATATACTGATCTGTATAAAACTATAACATACTGATCTGCTTAAAACTATAATATATTATTCTAGATAAAATATTTGAAATATACTGTCTATATTTGTGTAATCAGTATAGTATGATATACTGTAAAAACTGTATAAGTTCTTTATCACATAAATATCTACTCAGGCCACACAAGCATTTAAAACTCATATTCTGTAAAACTGGGTAATAAATCGATATATACATATGTATAAAATCTCTGATAACATTATAAAAATTCCTAGCATAGCATATTTCCCTTACCTTATCTCTGAAAAGTCTGTATTGTACTCTAACCCTATACCCGCAAGGTTCTCCACGCAACACCCTGAAAACCACATCTCCTAGAACAAAACATCCGTATTTCTTCGTGTATTGTATTTCTTATAACTGAGGGAAAGACAAATACCGAATAAAATGTCTTACCCTGAGATTGGAACGAAATCCAAACCAACTCCACCAACGATCAGTTCCAGCAAACTTGCAGAGAACTTCGCTAGGAGCGTCGTGGTGGCTTCAGATCGTCGATCCAGCGTGAAACGGACCCGGAATCGAAAAGAGAAGGGGTGGAAGACGTTTTAGAGAGAGAGAGAAGAAATTTATTGTGCTGATTTTTCATAAAAAATATGGGTTTTCACTATTTATAGAGCCGGATTCGTCGATGAGACATGTCACCTCGTCGACGAGTCTTTTAATAATTTCGTCGACGAACTTCCTCCCTCGTTGACGAATTTCAGACTGTCCCAAAACCCTTCTCGGTATCTTCTCGTTAACAAGACGTGACTTCGTCGACCAGGTCCTTTTATGCGCTCGTCGACGAACTCCCTGTGTTCGTCGATGAGGCCCTCTGTAAAAATCTTTCGAGTTATTATATTCAAAATGTAATGTCGTCGACGAACGCGAATCTTTCATCAACGAAATCTGCTACCTCATTCTGTTTCTGTTTCCATTTTCCTCTTTCTTATTATTTAAATACCATTAGTTTTTGGGTCGTTACACACATGCCTTGAGATTTCGCTTATTTATACTCGAATTTATATGGTCACATTAACTCTTAATTGTAATTGCTGGTTGATTCTATATGAAGTATACTGTTCTTAATAGCTATATAATGATGAAACTTACAGGAGTGACTTGTTTTGGAATTGCATGAATTGTGTATGAATGAGCTTGTGTGCAATCTGGTGATATTCTTGTATGTGAAATGGTATATTTGTGCTGTATGCACTATTCACTGAAATTTGTGTTTGTGGGTATCGCCCTGAATTGCATTCACGTTATTTGTTAGAAACTATCAAAACGTTAGTTGGGGGTGTGATTATATTTCAATGTTGCGTAATTAGGCTTTTAAAATCGTGTATTAAAGATTATAATTTTAATTAAATGTTTGATTATGTTTAGTATTTTAATCAGTGAGCTCGTTTGATAATTTTTAGATAACTATCGTATCTTTATCTAAAATTTATGGACATTTGCGTTTTATTATAACAAAATAATTTTTAGATATTAAAGTCGAAATTAAAAATATATGTGCACATACGTGAGTTGTGTATGTTTGGAGAGCACGTAGAGAGGCCATATATGTGAACCATGTGCATGTATGCGTCAATTGGAGTCTCGCAGCTGGGCTTTGAAGTGCAAGAAGCTGGCCCGCGCGTGGAGACAGCAACATGAAGAGTCTTGGGTAGCTGGGCTTCAATAAGGGCGCCGGGCCGTGCGGGTGCGGTAACAAAAGCGCAAGGCAATTCTTGAAGAACCAGCATGTGCAAACAAAAGAAAGAAGGAAAAAAAGAAGAAGAGGGAGGCCCATTAAGCTAATGTGACCACGTGGGAACTGGGTAGCCATGCGCTGTGCGTGAAGCGCTGGGTCTTTTGGCATTCTTCAGGGCAGCCGTAGTTATATATATATTCGGGTTATTATTGTTTTTTTTGGGGGTGGGCAGCTTTTAGGTAGACAAAGTAGGGTTTGAATAAACCCCCAGGATGTGGTTCAGGTGGTAGTGCGGGTCACAGGAGTGCCTTTCAAGAGGTCAGGTATTCAAACCCTCCTGGACTCGTTTCTGCCTCTGGACTCCTGAATTTACCCTCCCTTTGGAGTTGTGGGTCAACTTTAAGGGGCGCAGGATTAATCACGTGGACCGTAAAACGGACGCGTGGATACCCGATGCATATTCCAAAAAAAAAAAGAAAAGTAGGGTTTGAATACATTTTTTTTAAGTCTTTCTTTCTTCCTTGGTGCCGTGCGCAGTAGTGTTGCAGAGGAGGAGGGGCTTCGGGTAGAGCTTCGAATAGCAGCTTAGGGATTTCTCTCCCTCATGACCTTTCTCTCTCTCTCTCTCTCTCTCTCTCTCTCTCTTTGTTTAATTAGTTGTTTTACTTGTTATTTAATTTCATTGTCATTTAAATACAGCTTTGAATATTTAATTTAAGTTAATTAATTGCATTGAGTATTGGGTTAATCTCTCTTCTCTCTCTCTCTCTCTCTCTCTCTCTCTCTCTCTCTCTCTCTCTCTCTCTTCCTTTAAATAATTATTTAAGTTAATATTGCTTATTTGAGTAGTGTTTTAATTAAGGTTCTAGAATTTTTAATTTCTGTTTAGTTTTTATTAAAGTTCAGTTTCTAGTTTGCGTTTTGTTAAGTTCTTGAATGTTTAAAGTTTAGTTTTGTTTGAGTTTATGTTTGATTGATGATTTTATGGTTGCATGTTTCAATTACGTGATAAAGTTTTCATTTTTTAGGCGTTTGTCCGACATTTTTAACATAGGTTTTATTTATTGTCTGAATGGTTAAACGTAAAATTATTTTCCGTGGTTAATTTCGGTATCGTCTATCTTATTGTGCATGTTTTCCGTTTCTTGTCGTTACTTTTATGCGTGTTAGGTTTATAGTTTAGTTTTTGCATCGTTTCAATTTCATCACAAAAATATCAAAAATCCAAGAAACTAAATCTAAATCATGTTCAGTAAACTTTTTACACGAGTTTGGAATTAAACTGCATTCTCTAAGGAAACGATTTGGCCCTTAGACTAATTATTACATGATAAAACTCCTATACTTGGGATAGCCTTTGTGCTACTCATTTTTAGAGTGAGTCGGTTACCATCTAGGGTTACCAATGCACCTTGCATTTTTATGGATATGATGAATCAAGTTATTCAATCATACCGGGATCAATTTATTATAATTTTTATAAATGATTTCTGATATATTCAAAGACTCAAGAAGAGCATGAATAACATTTGTGATTAATTTTACAAACATTATGGGAGCATCAGTCATATGCTAAACGGGAAATGTGAGTTCTGGACAAATAGTGCAAAATTTTTGGATTATTTCATAATCAAAGAATGGTTATCTATTGATTTCCTCCAATGATGATGTTGTATTGAGTTGGGAAATCTCTAAAAATGTGGCTTAAATTCATAACTTCTTGGGTTTGGTAGGGTATTATCATAGGTTTGTGCAGAATTTTTTTTGGAATGTCTGTGCCACTTATTAAGTTGATAAGGAAAGGAAAGAAATTTATGTGGAGTGAAGAATAAGAATGAGAGTTTTAGTAATTAAAACATCAATTAACAATTGTTCCAACAGTAACTCTTCCAACTAATGAGGATCGTTATGTTATATTTATAGATGCTTCCTTGAATGGATTGGGATGTGTATTGACGCAAAAGGAAAAGGTGGTTGCCTAGGGATCATGACACTTAGAGCCTCACAAGTGCAATTGTTGAACCCATGACTTGGAATTAGTTGCTATTATGTTTGCATTAAAATTATTGCGTTCAAAATATATCTAGAAACAAATTTGAACTGTATTCAAACGATAAAAGCCTTAAATACCTCTTTATTCAAAAGGAATTTTATTTTAGAGCTTGAGGATGATAAGGGGATGGTTACTAAGGATCCTAACTGTATTGCAATTTGGATACTAAATTTTGTAGGTACCATTTTTAAAGAAGGATCCATAATATATTATCTGTTGAGAGAGAGAAAGGTTATGTCGGTGTTAGATCTTTAGGAACTGGAAATGAGAATTAAAGTTGTTTAGTCTTGGTGCTAAAGCAAAGGGTATTAAACCAGGATGTCCAATCCATTGATTTGTGTTAGTTATCAGTATTTAACAAAGTTATTTACGAGATTAACTCAAAACTTGTTGGGTTAACGATGAATTTTATCTTGGGTTATATGTAACAAATTTCGAGGATGAAATTTATATAAGGAAGGGAGAATGTAACGATCCCAAAAATAGTTATACAACATTGGTGAAACAATCTTAAAAAAAATATTAAAAAAAATGAATAAATAAATAAATAAATATTATTAATTGTATTATATGGTTTAAGAACCCTAATGGACAAGAGATAAGCTCGGTACCATAGTTATAGAGATATGTCAGTGCAACCACACTGCTTAAAAAGAGTGTTGGTAATGGAAATCAATTTGGCTTGCGGAGTGTTGTGGGCCGCCCCTAGAGTCCATACCAGGCAGCGGTAGGCAAATCATACTATAGATAAGGAATTTTGTCTTAGCTTGGTGGTAGGCCAGCCAAGGTTAAGTCCCGCCTTCGGGCCATTCAATCTGATCATGTGGGGTGATTACATGATGTTATATGATTATCCATTCAAGGAGGTTCTTTTATGCATATATGTAAATAACGTATACAGGAAAATTTTTTAAACTAGAGCATGCTTTGAGAAGAAAGTAAGTATTTTTAAATATATAGGTGTGAGTACAGTTTTACATGATTTCTTAATTAAGGTTAAGTTAATTATTGAATGTGTTTTTACTAAACTAAAACTCATGTTGTCACATATTAATAATAATCTATTCTGTTTTACTGAGAGGTGTCTCACCCCATGATTATCCAATATTTTTTAGATGCCATGACGAGCATAACAGTAAATAAAGTAGCGCAATGAAAGCGTGGATGAGATAGAATGTTTTATTTAGAATAGATCTTTATTAAATTATATTTTTTATGTATTTAAAATTTTAGGAGTGTTAATTATGATATTAGAAATGATATTGTTATATTGGGATAATTAGTACTTTGGTAATGTGTATTGGAAGTCTTTCGCTTTATGAAAATATTTATTATAGGTGGTATCAGAGTAGTAAAATTTTCGGATCGCCATAAAGAAATACTTGAAGCAATTGGTGCTTTCAAGCCAATTAAGTCTTACATAATGGGTAATAACCCATTGGGATTGCCTCGCTTTATTAAAATTGGAAGCTTTTAATAATGGAATTTTGAGTTGAGAAAAATTTCCTTCCGAATCATGACCCTTGTCAGTATTCCATGCTTTCGTCTTTAATTGTCATCATTTGGGTCTCCTCTATTTTTCTCAAATTTTTTTGTTTGCAGGTATTTGATATTATTTTTTAGGCAATTTGCTTATGTTTGTATTTGTTTGTTTCGATTTCATATTGACATATTTAATTTGTTTTAGTTGGATAATGGTACGGGTTTTGATAGGCTTTTATTGGTTTTTGATGCTTGGGTTGGTTTTGATAGGTTATTTGTAATCTCCATGTGTCTTGTTAGTAACCACGGTATGGCTCCGCCATAAGCGAGGGCTATCAATAAAGTTGGGGTCTTTTGTTTAAAATAAATAAAATTGGTGCTTTCCCTGATAGCGGCCGCCTGGCTTCATCTATCCAGCACTCGGTTACACATTCATGTGAGTTGAGTCAAATTTTTGGTCTAGCTAGCTAGGTAAAATACATCTTGCAATGACATTGTGTGGAGATTACATTTTAGTAACATACATGTCCATGTCCGGGTCATCAAATTCGTTCCCCAGATTTCCTTGCTGCATTTTCCAATCACCCACCATCTCTCTTTTCATCCCATCTTGCATTCCCTGTTTTGTTCAAGTCTATAATATGCGACACATTGATAGCAATGAGTGAGGTAACTAATTAGCATAAGCGCAGGATATCCATTTTCTTTAATAGGCATGCAGAAGATTGCTTTGAGAAAACAGAGGGTAGATGGAATTCAACACACCAGGCCCAGATACCGGGTATGGATTCACTCGATTGAGCAGCAAAGACGAAATCTGCTCTCCATGGGCATGATTTGATGTTGGGGACTCGCCGCTCACCTACACCCACGCACGAATGCAAATTAATAGTTTTAACTCACGGTTAGTAAAAGGAACAATTTGATTTAGTCCAATGCAGAAGAGAGGCTATGGGAATTGGGCATTTTCCTCATGATTTGGGCCTCTTCCATAGCTCATCTTCACATGAAGCATTGCTTCTGCAATGTGCTTGTTCCTGTAGTTCTGCTCATCGTCAATGTTGAACTCATGTTCAATGCCATCCACATCTTCATCATCATCATCATCATCATCTCCCTCAACCCTTGGGCTCCCTTCATCCAAAAGAAAAAGAAACCATACAATCACGAACTTCAAGCTTTGATGCTTAACGTGATTTTTGCTATTTTGTGTGTACAATTAATAGAGTATCTCGTTTTGCATTGAGGACACTGTTGTGTCCCTTCTCTCCTTTCATGTTCATACCATGGCTGGCAGACAGGAAAGCCGCACTCGTTGCAGGCAACGAACAGATCCCCATCGACTGTAAGGTCAATCCCGTCGCCGCATATCTCACAGACCTGACCATTCAAAGACCTCGAAGGCTTGGGCTGCACCAAACACCAAGCACAAAATTAACACAGAAGCAAGGTACATTAGCCTGCAGGGAGCAGATTTAACTACAAAATATCCAATATTACGAAGAAAACTCATCTGGGGTTTTAGCACCAATGCATGTTTTACCTCTTCGCGACCGTGGATGACGACTAGCTCGTTGCGGTTGTGAGAACCGGCGACAAGTCCGGTGCTTGCTTCGATGGAGGGTAGAGGGGTAGTTGCTGTGGGGATGGGTTAGTATTGAGGGGTGGTGTGGGAGGAGGAGGGTTGTTCTTTAAGAATGAGGAGTGCTAGAAGACATGGCATCTAAGAGCTCACCTAATGTTGCCTCACACATGCGCGTTGGTTGCAGGGTCCCCATTGCCTTGAAGTTCCTTTGTTCCTCTTCTTTCTTTTAACAGTAGTGAACTCCTCACCCTGCTCATTTCCTGTGTTCCTTCGACACCTTTGATCATTTAGGGGGCCTTTCCCCTTATTCCTAGCATGATCAGTCCTCTCCCGTCTTTTCTCTTCTTTCAAATGGGTGTGTTGGCTGTTCGGCCAAAAAAATAAAATAAACTAAAATACCCTCAGCTTAATTAATTACCTATCTACTAGTGTTTATTTTTCTTAGTTAATCCCTTCTTGCGGGGTTTAATTATTATTACAAATTAACTAGAGCTCAAAAATACTTTCTTTTAATCACCCTTAACTAATCGTGGTCGAATTTACTATAATATCTAAGTTATTTTTTAAAAAAACATTGATGGTCTAAATGCAAATGCTGAATATTTTAGGAGTTGTTTGATATCATCGTCAAAATTTAAGAACATAAATTTAAAACTTAGTAAACAAACTAAAGAAGATTAGAGTGGAAAAAATGTATAAAGCTAGGAGGAACTTTTTTTCAAGTGAATACAAACACATTGCACATACTAACTACTCGTGTGCAGAGTCTAGAGCTACGTAAAGGAATGTCTAAAGCAAAAAGAAAAAACTATGAAAAAAATTGATTCATGAAAAAAGTTGTCGAAGGAACATGATTAGCGCAGTACAAGAAATGTCAAAAACTAGGTGCCCATCAAGAATTGCTTAATTCAGCTTAATAAAAAATTATTTAAAGTGAAGAGGAACTTTTTCAAAGTGAATAAATTGAGACACATGGCATACATCATTCAAAGGCCAGCAGTAGAGCTCTACATAATAGTAATATAGAGGTTGTAGTGAATAAAATCAATTAGAACTTCAAGAATAAAAAAAAAAAAAAAGGATCATGGAATGTTTATATTATTATTTTCAAAATATTTATAAACTTTTAGGGAAAAAATAAGTTGGGTTTTTTTTCCATTCTCTTTGATCTTTAAGTTTTCTAAACTCCTATTTATTGTTTGATTGTATAAATGTTGTGACAATTGATGTCTATGTTTACATCTTCAAACGTTACACTTTTATCCTTGAATCTTCTTATTTACTCTAAATAGATTATTTTTGTAATTTTATTATATATGACAAACGAAAAATGATAAAAATATTTTTAACATTGTTGTAAATAAAACGAGGAATATAAAAAAAAAAAAAATTAGAACTATAGAAATTCAACAGTCTAGTTCTTCAAGAACTAGATATTGCTAATCATTTTATTATCTCATTTTGTTGTAATGTCCTTATATAAGCAAATACATTGGCATCTCAAAGGTTAATCACATAATGAACCATTATGTGGGCATACCAAAGGTTGTAACCTATTATCTAGATTGTCATCCACATAAATATACATGTTTTACAACACTTCCCCTTAGATGACTATACACTATGAATAGTCTCGTTAAAACTTTCGCTAAAGAAAACTCTGCGGGACAAAACCTTAACGAAGGAAAAATGGTACAATATTCATACTTCCCTTAAAAAATACAATCAATTAAGAAATGTCCTTAAGTTGTCGCATTCCAATGTTATGTACATGATTCTTGAAAATTGAAGTTGGCAATACTTTTGTGAATAGATTTGTTGAGTTGTCACTTGAACGAATTTTGCAAATGTTAACATCTTATTTCTTCAGAAGTTTATGAGTGTAAAAGAACTTTGGTGAAATATGTTTAGTTCTATCACCTTTTATGTACCCACATTTGATTTCTGCAATACATGTTGCATTGTCCTTGTACAATATTGTTGGCATATCATTCTCCAGTGATAATCCACTTGTCCCTTTAATGTGTTGGATTATAGTTCTTAACCATACACACTCAAGACTTACTTCGTGAACTGCCAATATTTCTAAATGGTTTGAAGAGGTAGTGGTGATCGTTTGCTTTACAGATCGCCATGAGATAGCAGTATCACCACATGTAAAGATATAGCCTATTTGTGATCGAGCTTTATGAGGATCAGAAAGATATCCAGCATCAGCATATCCTTTTGACTTTGACTTTACTCCCTTTGGGTAAAACAAACCCATATCAAATGTGCCATGGAGATAACGAAGGACATGTTTTACTCTATTCCAATGTTTCTAAGTTGGCGTAAAACTAAACCTTGCCAGCAAATTTACCGAAAAAGTCATATCTGGTCTAGTGCAATTTTCAAGATACAAAAGTGCTCCTATTGCACTAGGATAGGGTACTTCAGGTCCAAGGAATTCTTCATCATCTTCTCAAGGACGAAAAAGATCCTTTTTCACATCAAGTGAACGAACAATCATCGGGGAGCTTAATGGATAAGATTTATCCTTATAAAATTGTTTCAAGATTTTTTCTACATAAGATGATTGATGAATAAGAATTCTACTTGTTAAATGTTCAACTTGAAAATCAAGACAAATTTTTTTCTTCCGAAGATCCTTCATTTCAAATTCTTTCATTAAGTAGTTAGTAGTTGTTGAGATCTCTTCTAGAATTCCTACTATGTTTATGTCATCAATATAAACTGCGACTATAGTAAATCCAAAATTTATCTTCTTAATGAAAACACAATGACAAATAAGAGTATTTTTATATCCAATTTTAAACAAATATTCACTTAGACAATTGTACCACATTCGTCCAGATTGTTTTAGTTCATACAAGGATCTTTGTAATTTAACAAAATATATTTGCCATTGTTTTGGATTATATGCTTCAGGCATTTTAAATTCTTCAGGAATTTTCATATAAATGTCATTATCCAATGAGTCATACAAGTAAGTTGTTACTACATCCATGACGCAAATGTCAAGTCCTTCAAAAACCGTTAAACTAATTAGAAATCTGAATGTAACTGCATCCATAATAGGGGAATAGGTCTCATTATAATCTATACCAAACCTTTGTGAGAAACCTTGTTCTACAAGATGTGCTTTGTATCTCACAATTTTATTCATTTCATTTCTTTTACGTACAAAAACCTATTTATACCCAACGTGTTTGACATTCTCAGGTGTTTGGACTACTGGTTTAAATACCTTATGTTTGGCTAATGAGTTTAGCTTAGCCTGTATTGCTTCTATCCATTTTGGCCAATCATTTCAATATTGACATTCTTCTACAGTTTGAG
Organism: Malania oleifera; assembly: GCF_029873635.1. NCBI lineage: Eukaryota > Viridiplantae > Streptophyta > Magnoliopsida > Santalales > Ximeniaceae > Malania > Malania oleifera. Next base: position 3,274,017 of record NC_080420.1, read on the forward strand.
GTTCATGATCATTATCATTAATAATTTCTATAGCAATCACATATGCAAACACATTGTCAACAACAACTTCATTTCTTCTCTGCGTATTTCCAAATTTTAATGAGATCTCATAATTTTCCGGTACCAGAAACACTTTTGGTGTTGCTTCTGTGGAAATATGGGATTATTGATCTATTTTTTTTTTAATCTCTTCTTGAGTGTTAATGACCTCTTTTGGAGTGTCACTTTTATTCATTTCCTTTTTCTTTTAAGGAATAGTATCCTTTGCACCAATTGGTTTACCACGCTTCTGGCGCATTTTAGATTCATTAGATGATATTCCCATTAGGTGTTCTTTAGGAACAATCAATCTAGCATGAATATTTGCAGCCGGAGCATGTGATTGAGTGACCCTTTTTGGTGTCTGTAAAAACATCTGGCAATTGATTTGCAGCATTCTGCAAATGAATTATTCTTTGAACTTCAAATTCACATTGATTTTTGCATGTATCAAGATTAGACAAAGTTGGTGTGTTCCAAAAAATTTCTTGTGTTTTTAATCCTTTACCTTTTCCTTCTCCTAATAACGGGAAAACTAATTCATCAAATTGACAATCTAGAAATCTTGCTATAAAAAATCACTTGTTAGTGGTTCAAGATATATAATGATGGAAGGAGAATCAAAACCAACATAAATACCAAGACGACATTGAGGTCCCATCATACTTCGTTGTACAGGTGCAATAGGAACATATGCAACACAACCAAAAATTCTAAGATGAGATATATTAGGTTGGTGGTTAAACACAAGCTGTGAAGGTGAAAACTTGTGATATGCAGTTGGACTAATTCTTATCAAAGACGCAGCATGCACTATAGCATGACCCCAAGTAGATGCAGGAAGCTTTGATCGCATAAGCATAGGTCTAGCAATAAATTGTAAATGCTTAATGAAGGATTCCACAAAATTATTTTATGTATGAACATGTGCAATAGAATGTTCAACACTTATTCCTATTGACATGCAATAGTCATAAAATGCTTTTGAAGAAAATTCATCTGCATTATCTAAACGGACAGTCTGAATAGGATGATCAGGAAAACTTGATCTTAACTTTATTATTTGAGCAAAAAATTTAACAAAAGCAACATTACAAGCTAAAAGTAGACAAACATGTGACCATCGAGTGGAAGCATCAATTAAAACCATGAAATATCGAAATGGTCCGCAAGATGGATGGATTTGACAACAAATATATCCTTGTATTTGTTGCAGAAAAGATGGAGACTCTAAAGGTAATTTAGATGGAAAAGGTCTAACAAATAGTTTTCTTTGAGCACAAGAAATACAAAAATAATCACCAGGTAAAAGAACTTTCTAATCCTTTAATGGACGTCCATGTGTATTTTCCATGATTCATCGCATCATAGTTGAACCAGGATGGCTAAGATGATCGTGCCAAAGTATAAAACTTCAAGGTTTGGAGCACTTCCAGTGCATAAAATTTGATTCAACCATCCTTATTTTTGTGAAATATAGGTCAGATGAAAAACTTGAAAATTTTTCCAATATGATCTTCTGGTTTGAAACTGTAGATGTAATAAAAAGATATTCCATATCTCCTTCATTTTTGGTTTCAACATGATATCCATTACGACGTATATTTTTAAAACTTAGTAGATTTCTCCGAGATTTACTAGAATACAACGCATTATCAATATACAATTTTATCCCATTTGGAAACATAATATGAACTCTTCCAAAGCCTTCTATTACATTTGCAGAGTCAGATATTGTATTAACATCAGCTAATGTTAATTGCAAGAAATATTTTTTAACACAAAAAATTGTGTGAGTCGTGCTATTGTCCACCAAACACATATTATCCTCCATTTTATCAAATTTATTTTTGTATGATCTAGTAAATGAAAAGTAAAATTTAAGAATTAAGAAAGATAACAAAATATTACCAAGCCTATTATATGTAAAATTTTTAATAAAAAAAATTACATAAGTTAATTTTTTTCAAAATAACATAAACATGAAGATAATTTAATAGTAGACATTTCCATCCCTAATCAAATGATTAATTTTGTAACGACCTGAAGAATAATGATATTTAAATAATAAAGAGGGAGAGAAATGGAAACAGTAACAGAAGAAGGCAGTCGACGAACACAGGGGATTCGTCGATGAGGGTACAAGAGGGTCTCGTCAACGAGGGCAAGTTTCGTCAATGAGAAGATACCAAGAGAAGAATTTTGGAAGTCTAAAATTCATCGATGAGGGTGCAGGTTCATTGATGAACTTTCTACAGGACTCGTCGACAAGATGACGTGGCTCTTCGACGAAGGCCGCAGTATAAATAGCCCTAAACTGATTCAAATCGCAAAAATTCAACCGTAGTTTCTCTCTTTCCTTTACCCTACGGTCTCTTCCTCTACTTTCTTCGATTTCGGGCCCGTCAGTCACTGGATCGATGATCTGAGGCTGCCACGACGCTCCTGGTGGAGTTCTCTTCAAGTCTACTAGGGCAGATCGTCGATGGGATTGAGTCGAATTTCTCCCTAGAATCAGGGTAAGGTCTTATATTCAGTTTTTGACCTTCTGGAAATTGTAGGAAATGACGTAGACCAAGAAATATTGATATTCTGTTTTGAAAATGTGGTTTTTAGGGTATGGAATAGGAAGCCCTGCGGGTGTAGGATTAGTATACGATAAAGGCTTTTCGACAGTTTGGTAAGAGAAATATGCTATGCTAGGAAAACCTAGTATGATTTCAGTATGAAGTTTATGTTTTTACCAGATTATTATTCAGAGCAGAAATTTATGCAATTTATTATTGATGTTAAAATATTTTAAATTATTGGTGTGGCATGAGAGTATGAAAACAATATAGAAACATGTTTTTACAGTATTTTCAGGAATATGTTTTACAAAATATACAGACAGTGAAATGAGTTTACAGTATCTTTCAGAATACCATGATTTTACAGTCTTGCAGCACCATAACAGGTAGATTTACAATTTATCTCAGAGGAATACAGCTGATATAGTTACAGAATATTACAGCATCATGGTTTATACAGTTATTATAGAATCATGGTAAAACAGTTAGTTGTATATAGAAACGTATTATATAGTATTAGACCCTGATGGATCATATAGCAGATCACAGTACCATAGTTATAGATATACAGATATTCAGTTCAGAGTGCAACCACTTAACTCAGATAATAAGTGGTATGAGGTCAATCGTGCCTAGTTATGTATAGGCTCCCCATCAGATATGGGTTAAGGAGGGCCGATCTGACCGAGGAGTAGAGTGGTTTATCCTGGTCGGCCAGCCAGGATAGATCCAACTTTTGGGCCGCACAACTTTGTCATGAGGGGTTAAATCATGACGTACAGCCATCCAAGGAAATATTCTCAGATATTATAGTATTATCAAAATTTTCAAAATAGTAGTATTATTATGAAAAGTAATTTCATACAGTTTGACATGTTAAATTATATATTTAAATGTTTTATAATATGTTATGTAGTATCAGCATTTTCAGTCTTGGTTATTTGTATTAACTCAGATTAATTTTTATAGATCCACATCTCAGTAGCCGCACACTAGTGATAGCATGTTTCGTCTTACTGAGTTTTGGCTTATCCCAGTGTTGAATCATTTTTCAGGTGAGCCAGTTGGGCGAGCGGAGCAAGCTCGCAAATAAAGGAGCTATTAGTCTGCCCTTTTTGAGGGTGAGTGTTTTTGGGGTTCAATTTTGTTAGCCCTGGTATTAGTAAGAGTAGTTCTTGAGAGTACAGTGAAATATGTAATATTTATGGAATATTTAGACACTCTAGTATTATATATAAGGTTGTGTTTCATGTTATTTGCTTTCTGTTGTGTAGGAAATTGTTTTAATTTAAAATAGTATAGAAGATTTTAATTTTATAAGCAGGTCATTACAATGTAGTATCAGAGCCTAGGTTGCTAGGTTTTGTAAACTTTAAAGTGCAGCGGAAGTAATACCAGAGTATAGGAAAGGATTTGAGATTGGTTCTGTTGTCTGAGTGCAGGATTTACGGTGGTTTCTGTATTTTTCCTGGGGTGACGATTTTAGGAAAACCATAGTAAATTATTGTCGGGTCGTGCGTCTAGGTGACAGAACTAGATATCGAATTAAGATCAGGAAAGATAGCTAATTTTGAATGGGTATAGGGTTGGTCTGTGTAGGAGACAAAGTTCTTAAGCGTGTTTCTTTTTTTCAAGATGGATCCAAGAAGCAGCGGCACGAATGCTGGGGGAGACAGGCCAGTACCTTCCAATATGGGAGGTGCTGATATGGATGCCGTTCTACGCAGCGTCACCCAGTAGGTGATGGCCGAGATGGCCAGGAACTCAGGGGAGCATAGCTGTTCAATTGAGCAATTTACGCGGATGAAGCCCCCATCCTTTGCTAGAGAAGATGACCCGATTGTAACTGAGAATTGGGTCCAAGATATTGAAGAGACGTTGGCAGTGCTTCCTTGTACAGATGAACAGAAGGTTGTATTTGTAGCATTTAAATTGACAGGAGAAGTGAAGCGCTGGTGGAGATCAGCGCGACTGATAAAAGAGCAGAGGCCGGTTCCAGTGCCAGTGACATGGGACCAACTCAAGGAACTGTTCTTCAGACTATATTTCCCTACTATCGTTCAAAGTGCGAAGGCAACAAAGTTTATGCATTTGGTACAGGGGCAGATGATCGTATCTCAGTACGCGGCTTGGTTTATCGAGTTGTTGCGTTTTCCTCCACATCTAGCACCTAATGAAGAGAAGAATGCGAGGAAGTTTGTAGAGGGACTAAGACAGAATCTGTTTGAGCAGGTGATTGGCTTTGGGGCTTAGACTTTTGCGGAGGTTGTAAACAGAGCTGCGATCATTGAGAGTGGTATTCAGTGGGGTTTAGCAGCTCAGAGTCAGAGGAAGAGGCCTGCGCCTCAGGGTTTCCCAGCTGGCTCTAATAGGGGTCCATGGAGAAGAGGCCGTGATAGAGGAGATCAGAGGCAGACGATAGGACCCCGTGAGAATCAGGGCACGCCATTTTTCCCGATATGTCAAACGTGCGGAAGACACCATTTGGGAGAGTGCTTGGCTAGGAGAGGTGTATGTTATAACTGTGGGAGACCCGAACATATGGCACGTGCATACCCAGGACTGCAGGATTAGGTTCCAGATCCCAAGTCCTATTGGAGAGGATATCAGGCAGCTCGGGGAGGATATCAGGCGCCTCGTGGTGGCCAGCAGAGGAATGTGGCCCCAGCGCAAGTATACGCTCAAACGCCAGGTGATGCTAAGGCTGCTGCGGATGTGGTGATAAGTACATTTACTGTTATCATAACCAGTCATTGTTATTTTTGACTCAGGTGCTACTTATTCTTTCATTTCTACATCTTATGCTAAATTATCTGAGAGTGAGACCCAGTCATTAGATATAGCGTTGTCAGTAGCTACACCATCAGGTTCAGTGATCAAATGTCAGAGGGTACTTAGGAGCTATCTGATAGAAATTCAAGGGAAAGTGTTACCAGCTGACTTGATTGTATTTAATATGCATGGGTTTGATATAATACTAGGTATGGACTGATTGGCTGCTAATCACTCCAGCATTGATTGTCGTCAAAAAGAGGTAATTTTCAAACCCCCTGGTACGCAGGAATTCTGATTCGTTGGTTCACGAGTATGTGCTCAAACGTAGCTGGTGTCAATTATGCAGGCGAGCAGATTACTCCTAGACGGAGGTCAGGGGTTTATAGCATTTGTGAAAGAAGTATCTGAAAATGAATTGAAGATTGACAACACCCTAATGATACAAGAATTTTTAGATGTTTTTCCAGAGGAGTTACCTGGGTTGCCTCCTGTGTGCGAGGTGGATTTTCCTATAGATTTACCTCCCGGGACCGCACCGATCTCTAAGGTTCCCTAACGTATGACTCCAGATGAATTAGGAGAATTGAAGAATTAGTTGCAAGACTTGCTAAATAGGGGATTTATACGACCTAGTGCATCGTCGTGGGGAGCACCAGTGTTATTTGTAAAGAAGAAATACGGGTTTATGAGGATGTGTATCGATTACAGAGAAATCAACAAGGTTACTATTAAAAATAAATATCCTCTACCCCGTATAGAAAATTTGTTTGATCAGCTCTAAGGTACACGGGTATATTCCAAGATTAACCTCAGATCCGAGTATCACCAAGTGAGAGTAAAAGCAGAGGACGTCGCGAAGACCACCTTCAGGACCTAGTATGGGCACTACGAGTTCCTCGTTATGCCTTTTGGTCTGACGAATGCACCAACCGTGTTCATGGACTTGATGAATAGAGTTTTCCACTAGTATCTAGATCAATTTGTAGTAGTTTTCATTGATGATATACTGGTATATTCGAGGAGTTTTGAGGAACATGAGGTGCAGTTGAGGCAAGTACTACAAGACACTCAGAGAAGAGAAACTCTATGCCAAGTTTAGCAAGTGTGAGTTCTGACTTGAAAAGGTTACATTGAGTTCTGACTTGAGAAGGTTACATTTTTAGGCCACGTGGTCTCAGGAGATGGTATATTAGTTGATCCTAGCAAGATTGATGTGGTAGTGAATTGGGTTAGGCCAAAGAACGTGCAGGAAGTCAGAAGTTTCTTTGGACTAGCAGGTTATTACCGTCGATTTGTGGAGGGATTTTCGGCTTTGTTAGGACCACTCACGCAGTTGACTAGGAAAAATGCCAGATTTGTGTGGGATGAAGAATGCGAGCAGAGCTTCCAGGAATTAAAGCAGCGGCTCGTCACTGCACCAGTACTGACGATTCCATCAAAAGGTGATGGGTATGTGATTTACAGTGACGCGTCTTTGAAAGGGCCTGGTTGTGTACTGATGCAATATGGTAGGGTGGTGGCGTATGCATCCAGACAGTTGAAAGTGTATGAAAAGAACTACCCTACTCACGATTTGGAATTAGTTGCGGTTGTACATGCATTGAAGATCTAGAGACACTACTTATATGATGCGAAATGTGAAATATTCTTTGACCATAAGAGCCTAAAGTATTTCTTCACACAAAAAGAGTTGAACATGCGGCATAGGAGATGGTAGGAACTCATTAAGGATTATGACTGCACCATTAGTTACCACCCAGGTAAAGCAAATGTGGTGGCTGATGCTTTGAGCCGTAAGTCAGAGGATACAGCGTAGTTAACAGTAGCAATTCAGCACCCGATTCAAATGGACCTGGAAAGGCTCGGTGTGGAATTAGTGAAGGATGATCCTCAGGTGCTCATTACCAATTTAGTGATACATCCTGCACTGTATGAGAGAACTAAAGTTGCTCAAAGAGATAATCCAGAGTTAGTAGAGGTGTTTGCCAGAATAAAGGATGGTCAAGGAGAGGAATTTAGTATTGCCGATTATGGGGCCCTCAAATTTCGCACCAGATTGTGTGTGCCTGCGGATGTCAGCATTAGAAGAATAATTCTAGAAAAGGCACACAGATCTCTATAAACTATTCATCCTGGCAGTATGAAAATGTATAAGGATTTACGATATTATTTCTGGTGGAGTGGCATGAAGAGGGAAATAGCAGAATTTGTGCAACAGTGTTTGACTTGTCAGCAGGTTAAGGTTGAGCACTAGAGACTGGATGGTCAGTTGCAGCCACTTTTCATTCCTAAATGGAAGTGGGATCACATATCCATGAATTTTGTTACTGGGTTGCCACCAGCGCCACATGGTCAGAATGCCATTTGGGTGGTGGTTGATAGGTTAACAAAGACAGTGCACTTTCTGCTCATTAAAGTCAGATACCCTATAAACAGGTTAGTAGAGATTTATATACAGGAGATTGTTTGACCCCATGGAGTGCCGGTATCCATAGTCTTAGACCGTGGCCCTCACTTTACGTCACGATTTTGGAAGAGTCTATCGGAGGCTTTGGTGACTCAGTTAGCATTTAGCATTGCTTTCCACCCTCAAACCGATGGTCAGACTGAGATAAAAATCCAGGTATTAGAAGATATGTTTCGTTCCTGTGTGCTAGACTTTGGAGGTAGTTGGATTCAGTTTTTGCTGCTAGTTGAATTTGCTTATAATAATAGTTATCAGACTGGCATCGACATGGCACCTTACGAGGCATTATAAGGTAGGAGATGCCGATCTCCTCTTTTCTGGGATGAAGTAGGTGAAAGGCGAGTTTTGGGTCCAGAGATAATTCAGCAAGCGTGTGAGAAAGTCCGACTTATTCGAGACAGGATTAGTGCAGCGCAGAGTCAGCAGAAAAGCTACGCGGATACTCACCGCCGAGAACTGAAATTTGAAGTGGGTGATCATGTATTTCTGAGAATAACTCCACTAAAGGGGATCTTGAGATTTGGGAAGAAGGGTAAGTTGAGCCCTAGGTTTATTGGCCCATTTGAGATACTTGAAAATATTGGGTCAGTAGTCTATCGGTTAGCTTTACCTCCATCTCTATTTCGAGTTCATGACATCTTTCAAGGTTTCTATGCTAAGAAAATACGTCAAAAATCCTTCCCATATCATCAGCTATGCAGAACTGGAAGTCGGTGTGGCTTTAGCATATGAAGAAGCTCCAGTACAAATTTTATATAGAAAAGAACAAGAATTGCACAGCAAGAAGATACCATTAGTAAAAGTTTTATGGAGAAACCACGCGATTGAGGAAGCCTCATGGGAGCTTGAAGATCAGACGGAAATATCCCCACTTGTTCGATGAATTATAGTATTGATGTATAAGCTAGGATGGTAATTTTATTTTGTTGAGTCCAGTGTAATGGTAATGTAGTGCATAGGTTAGGTAGTATTTTGGTTTTGGGGGAAATTTTTTTTTATGATTGTAGTCTTCCAGGACTACCCATGTAACCACGGTATTCCTCCGCCATAAGTGAGGGTAGGTAATAAAATAAGTAGACCGTTTTGCCTGTAAAGGGTGATGAGATATATATATATATATATATATATATATATATATATATATACATATATATATAAACAGTAAATTTTGAGGATGAAATTTTATAAGGAGGGGAGAATGTAACGACTCGAAGAATAATGGCATTTAAATAATAAAGAGGGAGAGAAATAGAAACAGTAATAGAAAGAGGCAATCGACTTCATCAACGACATTACATTTTGAATATAATAACCCAGGGAATTTTCTCATGACCTCATCGACGAACACAAGGGATTCGTCGACGAGGGTAAAAGAGGGTCTCGTCGACGAGGGCAAGTTTCGTCGACGAGAAGATATCGAGAGAGAATTTTTGGAAGTCTGAATTTCATCGATGAGGGTGCAGGTTCATCGATGAACTTTCTACAGGACTCATCAACGAGATGATGTGACTTGTCGACGAAGGCCGTAGTATAAATAGCCCTAAACTGATTTTAATCGCAGAAATTTGGCCGTAGTTTCTCTCTCTCCTTTCCCCTACGATTTCTTCCTTTACTTTATTCAATTTTGGCCCCATCAATCACCAAATCAACGATCTGAGGCCACCACGATGCTCCTGGAGGAGTTTTCTTCAAGTCTACTGGGGCAAGTCGTCGATGGGATTGAGTCGAATTTCTCCCAGAATCAGGGTATGGTCTTTTATTCAGTTTTGACCTTCAGGCAGTTATAGGAAATGATGTAGACCAATAAATATTGATATTTTGTTTTGTCAAATGTGGTTTTCAGGGTGTGGAATAGGAAGCCTTGCGGGTGTAGGATCAGTATATGATATGGGCTTTTCGATAGTTTAGTAAGGGAAACATGCTATGCTAGGAGTGCAACATATTCGAGACCAATGACCTTTTGTTCCACACCTATAGCAAATATTGTCATTATTTTGCATTTTATTATTTTGTTCAAAGTTTCTTTATTCTTTGCCCAGTTCCTTTGAGTCTTTTCAGTACCTTTGCTTTCAAACTTTGAAGGATGATCATCACGGGTCCAACAATTTTTCCTACCACGACCCGTTTTGCCACCACGACCTCGTCCACGACCTTGAGAAAAAGACACATTCACTTCAGGGAATGGTGTTGAGCCAGTTGAACGAGATTGATGATTTTTCAACAAAATCTCATTATTTTGTTTAGCCACAAATAAACAAGAAATTAGTTCAGAATATTTTGTAAATCTACACTCTCGATATTGCTACTACAGGAGCACCTTCAAGGCATGGAAAGTTGAATATGTTTTTTTCTAACATATCATCATCGGTAATTTTTTCTTTACATAACTTCAATTAAGAGCTAATTTTAAATAAGGCTGAATTATATTCACTTACAATTTTAAAATCTGACAGTTGCAAGTGTATCCAATCATATCGAGCTTTTGGAAGAATTACCATTTTTTAGTGTTCATATCTCCTCCTTTAAGTTATTCCAAAGGACTAATGAGTCCTTAATAGTAAGGTACTCAACTTTCAATTCTTTGTGTAAATGGTGTAGAAGGAAATATGATTTTTTCCTTAGAATAATACCAACGAAACTTGTTATACTATTAGAGACGTAATCGTGCTGATAATGTATTGTAAATAAAAAGAGGAATACAGAGAAAAAAAAATTTGGAGTTATAGAAATTCAACAATCTAGTTCTTCAGGAACTAGATGTTGTTAATCATCTTATTATCTCATTTTGTTGTAAAACATGTCTTTATAGTCATCCACATAAATATACATGTTTTACAAGAAACATTGATTCATTTTAAAATTTTAGATATTATATATATTTATTTTGATTATATTTTAAATTTATATGATCATTTTATTTAAATTTTATAAAAAATTATATAGAATGGTTTAGTGCTATTTTCAATATTTTCAACACTAAAATTTATTTTTTAATTTTTTGATGACAATTGATGTAACGACCCGAAAAATTATAATGATTAAATAATTAGGAAGATAATAGATGGAATAGATAAATAAAGAATAAGGGAAAAAGAGAAATTAAAATAAGGAGAACAGCAGACCTCATCGACAAATTTCTTCTCTTCGTCAACAAGTGTTCTTCTAGATATTGTCAACGAACTTTAGTCCCTCGTCGACGAAAAGATCCCGAGTGAGCAAATTTTAGATTTTAAGTTTCATTGATGAATTCATTCTCTCGTCAACAAAGTCCCTTCTGTGGTTCGTCGACGAAGCCTGTTTTCTCGTCGACGAATCCACATGGCAAGATCAAGTATAAAAGGATTTGGGGAAGCTTCTTCGCGAAGAAAACTCTTTTTCTCCTTTTTCTCTCTCTAGAAATCGTCTCCTCTACCTTCTCTCTTCAAATCTGGCTCGGATTCAGCCCGAATAGACAAACGGAGACCGCTACAGTGTTCTAGGGAAGATTTTCTACACATCTAACGGAGTAGATTTCTAAACTGGGCTTTTCGGGAAACACTCCAAAGTTGAGGCAAGGGTTAAGATTCTTAGTTTTGGAGTTTTAAATGCTTATTTGAGATTTATAGGTTGAGAAAATGTAGAAATAGTAGATTATTTGGGGCTTATATGATTAAACTAGGGTTTTTGATTTAGGGTTCAGGTGAGCACCATGGGCATCACTTGGGGTTCATGTTGGCGTAGTTCAAGAAAGCAGGTAAGGGTGAATATATATTAAACCAGATTTTTTGAATTAAATGGGTAAATGAATTATGTTATGTATATATGTATATGTTTTCGTATGGGTTTAAAATGTCAACCGTTTAAATTATGATTTCTGAGCTTAGGGCTATTTTATTAGATATGTATTTGTGAAAATGGATTGATGAAAGTGAAAGATTTTTCAGGATAATTGTGTAGGAAATTAAGGTATACTTTTAGTATATGAACGATAATTGAGGGTTGACTTATTTTACCGAAAATATTTGAAATATATTGTTAAATTATGTGACATAAGTAAAATGAAAATTCTATGTTGAATTATGTTATATGTATGAATGCAGGATTATACAAGGAATGTAATGAGAATGAAAATGTTATATGATTTATGCTGCATATGATTGCTAATGTAACCATGGAAACAGATGAACATCCAAAAGGAGCTGTAGACTAATTGATGAACAGTGAAAAGGAGTTGTAGTAGCAGAATAGCGCATATCTATGTGGACTAACTGATGTACAACTAAAAGGAGTTGTAGTACGAATACAGGAAATGAAATGGAAATGAGAATGAAATGAAATATGAATGAAATGGAAATGAAATGTGAATTATGAATAATGTAAAATGGGAAAGAGCCACGTAAAGTGAAATGTTACGAAATGTCAAAGCTGAAAACATGAACAGATGAGAAGTGCAGAATAAATGATAGACAGAGTAATGTATTATTGTAGTTTCCGTATTCACGCTAGCATGATATATATTTATATGGGCGGGGAAAACTTTTTGCCTGAGGGCTTGCTAAGAAAGGCAAGTGCCCTAGTAGGTATCAGATGTAGCGGTAGGCTGCATAACTTATTAAGACAAAGGAAAATTACTTGTATGGGCGGGTAAATTTCCTTATTTTTTAGAGCCTTTGCTAGTAAACCATTTTATGAATTGTGTGAGTAAGAGATTACTTTTTCACCTGAAGGCTTACTGAGTAAGGTAAGTGCCCTGATATACTTCAGTTGTGACCATTGGTTGCCTAAAGTATCAGAGTAGAGGGGTGCTACTTATATAGACAGGTAATCACCCCAATCCTTAGGTATTCTTGTGAATAAAATACCTTACGTATGTTTGATCAGGTTTAGGAAAGGATTTTAGAAATTATGATAATGATTTACAAATGATGAATACATATACATATGTTATTTACAAACTTCATGTTGGTCACACGCTGATTTAATATATTGTTTCTTTCCTTACTGAGATGTGTCTCACCCGAATACAAATTTATCTCTTTTAGGACCTCCACGTGATCGAGCTTAGAGAGTTTGGAGTTGTTCTAGCATTTTTGGTTATAGAAAGGAAAATTGTATAAACTTTGATGATACTTTTGGGATGTATAAATTTTATGTTTTATGTTTTAAGTCTTCTGAGTTGTGAATACGAGGAATTGTAGATTATGTTTTTGGAGATATGTATATATGTGAATACAAGTAGATGAATGGTTTATTTTGGAATGTAGATGGATGTAGAAAATTATGGTATTATATTGTGATGACCCAAAAATATATATATGATTAAAGCACAATAATAATAAAATAATAAAAATGGTCATTGAGTTAATATCAATACAGAAGTGTTTTTCTGTAGGATCCTTGATTCCATGTTTGATGCCTAAGAAAGACCTTGTCTAAGCGAGTGCTCAGAGATCATTGCGGCTCAGTCACTCCCTGGAGGTCGACTTGATCAAAATGGAATTTCATACGATAAACAGGATAGAAACTGTTTGTACACGTAAATAAGTATATATACATAAAATAGTGTTTTGACAGACATAATTTATAGAAATACATAATAAGATGATAATAATATAGGTATCATATATGGGGCCTACAAGACTATGTGGGATCCACATGAGTCCCGGAGTCACAAGACACTGTTTATATACATAAATAAGTACATAAAATAATGTTTTGACTGATATAATTTGTAGAAATATATAATAAAATAATAATAATATAGGTATCCTATGTGGGGCCCACAAGACTGTATGGGGCCCACATGAGTCCCGAAATCGTATACAGGTTTACACGAGTCTCAAAACTATGTAGGATGCATAAAATCGTATAAGAGTTATTCAATTACGTAGGATCCATTCGGCTCTTGAAGTTGTGTGGGCCCACAAGACCATGTGGGGCCCACATGAGTTTTCAAAATTTAAATTTAATTCTTGTTCAAAAATAAATAATAAAATAAATAAATACTAAAATTAGTTTAAAAGTAATAACAATGATAATAATAATGATAATAATGATTAAGAAAAATAATAAAATAATTAAATAATTAATTAACTAATTGATTAATTAATTAGGTAAACGGTTAATTAAAAATTTATTTAATGGGAATGGTGGCAAGCACTCCCACATGGCCTCCATCCCCATCCCATACTCAACCCATACCTTACCTATCTCTTGCCCATTCTTTAATTTTTAAAAAATTATAATTTCACCCATCTCCTCATACTTTTATAAATTTCATTTCTTTTCCAAAATTTTCCTATAAATAGGGAGCTCTCAACCTTCATTTTTCACAACAATTTTCCAAGGAAGAGAAGAATTAGTGAGTGAAAGAAATTGTGGTGGAGAGAGAATTTTTAAGTAAGTTCTCAATCACTCATTCTTTCCGATCTCATTTCTTAGAGATAGTTACAGTGTTCATAAAGAAGAAGGTAAGTAAATTTTGATTATGTTAATTTTTTTTATTTAAAATTTATACCCGAGTTTATTTTATAAGTAAATTTCAATTATGTTAATTAGTTTCACAAAATTTCCATGAGTTTATTTTTACGCATATTTAATTATATCAGTTCTATTTTTAATATACTTGCATCTATTTTTGGGTTAAGAAATGTTCTAATTCCCTCAGGTAAATTTTCAGCATTTATTTCTATTCAAAAATAAAATTATATATATTTTTAACACAAAAATTGTGTGGCATGAGTTTATTTTTACGTTATATTTTTTATGAAAATATGAGTAAAGATGAGATTTTCACGATATTATTTTAAATTGCATAAATTATAATATGATGATTTTAAAACCCCTTATGGCAACGAAAGTTCAAAGTTACAGATGTTCGGTACCGCAGCTTAAAGTTTATATGGATCAGAGTGCACCCACACTGTTTACAGAGTGATTATTTATGTTAGTGGATTTCTCCTAAGTGCACACGTGGTTCCGGACCAGGACTTAATAAGAAAAATCTCACTTAAAGTTTACGTATGTTGATTTAGTTTGGTCGGCCAGCCAGTTAAGTTCAGTCTTCGGACCGCATAACCTAGTCATGGGAGTAAACATGACTTACGGCAAACAGGCCTAAGGGTGGTTTTTTATAATATATATGTTTATACATATTTAATTACGTGTACAAAGTTACTGATAATTTGAAGGAAAAGTATTAGTTTACATGAAAATGATCATTTTGGTGCTTAAATGACGATCTAAGGAAAACATATAAGGAAAAGTATATGTATGTTTATCATTAAATGTTTATACAGTTTTAAAGTTAAAAGTTTAATTTAACAATTATAGTATATAATTATAAAATTTTACTGTTATAATTGATGACAAAAGTTTTATGTAGAAATTTTTAAATTTATATTTATTCTAAAAGAAATTTTGAAGTTATAGTATTTAATATTGTTTTACGAAATTTTTAAAAAAACTCATTTTAACCACACACTAATAATAATCTTATTTACTTACTGAGCGTCGTCTCACTCCAATCATATTTTTATTTCAGATAACTCTGAAGAGCATGTTAGAAATCAAGCTTAGCAAGCATATGGGTGGGATAGAAGAATAAAGATTTGTTTAGAAATATTAGTATGATGTCAGATATTTATGCTTGTGTAATTTTTCTTCTTTTGAAATAAGTGAGTGTAATATGGATAATTAGCGCTCTGGTTTAATAACAATTGAGTTTATTTTGCTTCCGCTGTAAATCAGTAGTAAAAAGTTAATATCCTAGGCCCCTCGGGATCGGGGTGTTACATTTGGTATCAGAGCAATAGGTTATAGGTTCTGTAAACTTTAAAAAATATTTTACCAGAGCATAGGATATAGATTCTGCATAATCTAATATATAAATTTTACCAGAGCATAGGTATAAAACATGGTTTGGGTAAGATTGGGTAGTTTAAAATATTTATTTTAATTTGTTAAATTATTATACGCTAATAATAGATTTATGATTTTAAAATAACATTTGATTATTATTTAAGAATGGATCCTAAAGATAATAGCATTGGAGGAAATGAGATTTACGTGAAGGCTCCCAATGACAGGTAATAATTATAAATTCTCTAAGAAAAATAGTAGTATTATTGAAGACACGTTAATTAATTTAAATATGTTATTTATGTTTGTAGAAACACGTACTCATATTGATGATTCATAATTAATTGTCAAATGCATTAATAATTTAAAATTTATATATATATATATATATATATATATATATAATATCTAAGATTTAATTAGTTTCACTGTTGTTATTTTCACTAAATATATAAGAAATAACCCATTAGACCCTACTGAATTTAAAAGTGCTACACATACAAATAGATATGAACAAATGGTCTATTATTAAATCTGAATTTTACCCAAAATTTCTTTGCATGTATAAGTTGGATATGAATATGTATTTTTACATTACATATTCAGTTATCAACAAAACATTTAAGCTTAATTTAGGAATATATATTTTGACAAAATCTTTAATTTTTATTTTGTATTAGTATATAAGGAATTGAATATCATTTAAATATTACTTATTATATTTAAATTCAAAAAAAAAAATCCCTTAGCATGTGCAAGTTAAACATGTATATATATTTTTTTGTTTTTTTTTCATTGCATATTCAATTTCCATCAAGTATCCAAGTTCGATTTAGGAGTACAAATTTTGAAAAAATCTTAAATTTTGTATAAATTTATAAAAGTTAATACAACTTAAATTTTTCTATTAAAAAAAAAAAACTTATAGTAAAAATTTCATTAATGAAAGCAATATAAAAATTAACTAATTTCCTTCAAATAACTAACCAATGTCAAATCATCAATTGGTCAAACATGCCCAACATATATTTGATATAATAATAATAATAATAATAATAATAATAATAATAATAATAATAATAATAATAATGAAATATATATATAACGGTTACTCTTGCAGTAAAAAAAAAAAAAAAGGCCTCATGGGTGGAAATCATTGGCTATAGCTCATTTACCCCCGAAGCAAGGCTAGGGCATGAGACCACTTGGGCGTAGTGGGGACTCGAACCCGCAATCACATGGATGCACGGCCGGTTCCTTACCACTAGGCCACCCACCCAAGTGGTGATCTAAAGATGAAATTAATTATAGTTAAAACATTAATAAAGATGTAAAAACATAAAAAGAACCTAGAGTCTGCAAATTTTGCAATACGTGTCACTCGCTCAATTTTCGCGACACATGTCGCTATCCCTCGATTTGTGCAAAACGCGTTACTCAATATCCGTGACACGCATCGCTCTCTCTCGATTCTCGTAACACACGTCGTTCTCCCTCGATTTGTGCAAAACGCGTTAATCGATATTTGTGACACCCGTCACCCTCTCTCGGTTCTCGTGACACACATCGTTATCCCTCGAATTATGCAAAATGCGTTGCTCGATATCCGTGACACACATCGCTCTCCCTCGATTCTCGCAGTACACGTCGCTCTCTCTCGATTTCCACAACACGCGGTCATACCCTTATAAAAAGGGTACGTCCTCCTCAAACTCTAAGCATCATAGTTTTCTACCATCTTGAACAATGACATTTCGGTTTGAAGAGATTAGTTCTTCCCAACTTTTCTCTTGGTTGTCTCATTACTCAAAAATGTTGCCAAATCACCCAACTCCTCAAGCTGCTGAGAGCAGCACTAGATCGCCAATCCAAAGATGGAAACCTAGTAAGGCACAGCTGGAGATTTTAGAGGAGGCCTTCTGCAGCAGTCAAGGGGAACTCCCTTCTGTGGAGTGAACTTTCTTACTTGCAACACAACTTCAAAGGTATGGTCCAATTGAGCCGAGGAATATGCGCTTTTGGTTTGAGAACCGTAGGCGTAGGCAGGAATCAGTTGGAGAAGCCACTATCTCAACTACTACCCCATCAATTCTCCATATTACCTCCTCCGCCACTACCGACCCGAGTAGTGCCCCTGCCATTCTTCCAACCCTCTTCCCTATCGAGAATATTCCGACTATGAAACTTACAACTAATATAATGCCAATGGGCCATATCCCTTACAATGGCAATATCACAGTCACCACACTAAGGGTTTTGGATAATGCTAGCCTACTTCACCATTGCAAGGAAATCCGATTCGCATTGAGACTCATACACGGGCCACCAATAACTCGGGAAGAGGGCAGCTCTTCCTCCCTCGCCGAACAAACGGGCGTTCTCTCTCTTTTTCTGACCCAAGTCGGCGACATTACAAGAGGTCAACTCTACCAAGAAAAAACCCTGACGATTAGCAGTGACACTGCTAGTACTTCGATAGATGTTGACGTTGATCTAAGGCTCTAAAGGCCAGATTTCGTTTCATTTTTATACATATATTTTTAATTTATAGGACATGTATAATATACATACATATATATAATTATCCTTTTCCACATCTTCTGAATTTCTTTTCCATTTCAACCTCTATTAGACCGACAATTCACACTTCAATTCTCAAAATAAAATATTTCGCCAAATTGACCCTTAATCTACTCTAAGACTTTCGTTAATCAATGTACTCTTTTAAATAGTGCAACCAATTATACAGTACTCATTTTAAATTAGCAAATTTCGAGGATGAAATTTTTATAAGGAGGGGAGATTGTGATGACCCAAAAATATATATATGATTAAAGCACAATAATAATAAAATAATAAAAATGGTCATTGAGTTAATATCAATACAAAAGTGTTTTTCTGTAGAATCCTTGATTCCATGTTTGATGCCTAAGAAAGACCTTATCTAAGCGAGTGTTCAGAGACCATTGCGGCTCAATCCCTCCCTGGAGGTCGGCTTGGTCAAAATGGAATTTTATAGGATAAACACTATTTGTACACATGAATAAGTATATATACATAAAATAGTGTTTTGACAGACATAATCTGTAGAAATACATAATAAGATGATAATAATATAGGTATCATATGTGGGGCCTACAAGACTATGTGGGATCCACATGAGTCCCGGAGTCACAAGACACTGTTTATATACATAAATAAGTACATAAAATAATGTTTTGACTGATATAATTTGTAGAAATATATGATAAAATAATAATAATAATATAGGTATCCTATGTGGGGCCCACAAGACTGTGTGGGGCCCACATGAGTCCCGAAACCGTATGGAGGTTTACACGAGTCTCAAAGTTATGTAAGATGCATAAAAACGTATAAGAGTTATTTGAATTACGTAGGATCCATTCGGCTCTTGAAGTTGTATGGGGTCCACATGAGTTTTCAAAATTTAAATTTAATTCTTATTCAAAAATAAATAATAAAATAAATAAATACTAAAAATAGTTTAAAAGTAATAACAATGATAATAATAATGATAATAATGATTAAGAAAAATAATAAAATAATTAATTAACTAATTGATTAATTAATTAGGTAAGTAGTTAATTAAAAATTTATTTAATGGGAATGGTGGCAAGCACTCCCATATGGCCTCCATCCTCATCCCATACTCAACCCATACCTTGCCTATTCTTTAATTTTTAAAAAATTATAATTTCACCCATCTCCCCACACTTTTATAAATTCCATTTCTTTCCCAAAATTTTCCTATAAATAGGGAGCTTTCAACCTTCATTTTTCACAACAATTTTCCAAGGAAGAGAAGAATTAGTGAGTGAAAGAAATTGTGGTGGAGAGAGAATTTTTGAGTAAGTTCTCAATCACCCACTCTTTCCGATCTCATTTCTTAGAGATAGTTACAGTATTCATAAAGAAAAAGGTAAGTAAATTTTGATTATGTTAATTTTTTTTTATTTAAAATTTAAACCCGAGTTTATTTTATAAGTAAATTTCAATTATATTAATTAGTTTCACAAAATTTCCATGAGTTTATTTTTACGCATATTTAATTATATCAGTTCTATTTTTAATATACTTGCATCTATTTTTGAGTTAAAAAATGTTCTAATCCCCTCGGGTAAATTTTCAGCATTTATTTCTATTCAAAAATAAAATTATATATATTTTTAACACAAAAATTGTGTGGCATGAGTTTATTTTTACGTTACATTTTTTATGAAAATATGAGTAAAGATGAGATTTTCACGATATTATTTTAAATTGCATAAATTATAATAAGGTGATTTTAAAACCCCTTATGGCAACGAAAGTTCAAAGTTACAGATGCTTAGTACCGCAGCTTAAAGTTTATATGGATCAGAGTGCACCCACACTGTTTACAGAGTGGTTATTTATGTTAGTGGATTTCTCCTGAGTGCACACTTGGTTCCGGACCAGGACTTAATAAGGAAAATGTCTTAAAGTTTACGTACGTTGATTTAGTTTGGTCGGCCAGCCAACTAAGTTCAGTCTTCGGACTGCACAACCTAGTCATGGGGATAAACATGACTTACGACAAACAAGCCTAAGGGTGGTTTTTTATAATATATATGTTTATACATATTTAATTACGTGTATAAAGTTACTGATAATTTGAAGGAAAAGTATTAGTTTACATGAAAATGATCATTTTGGTGCTTAAATGACGATCTAAGGAAAACATATAAGGAAAAGTATATGTATGTTTATCATTAAATGTTTATACAGTTTTAAAATTAAAAGTTTAATTTAACAATTATAGTATATAATTATAAAATTTTACTGTTATAATTGATGACAAAAGTTTTATGTAGAAATTTTTAAATTTATATTTATTCTAAAAGAAATTTTGAAGTTATAGTATTAAATATTGTTTTACGAAATTTTTAAAAAAACTCATTTTAACCACACACTAATAATAATCTTATTTACTTACTGAGCGTCGTCTCACTCCAATCATATTTTTATTTCAGATAACTCTGAAGAGCATGTTAGAAATCAAGCTTAGCAAGCATACGGGTGGGATAGAAGAATAAAGATTTGTTTAGAAATATTAGTATGATGTCAGATATTTATGCTTGTGTAATTTTTCTTCTTTTGAAATAAATGAGTGTAATATAGATAATTAGCGCTCTGGTTTAATAACAATTGAGTTTATTTTGCTTCCGCTGTAAATCAATAGTAAAAAGTTAATATCCTAGGCCCCTCGGGGTAGGTGTGTTACATATATTGTTTGAGGACTGTAGTTATATTTTTCGCTGCATAATTGTTAATGGAATAACAGGTATAGGAAAATGGATTACGTGGCACCCGTGTCCCACCAAGCGGGTTCAGGGCGCCACGAAGTACGATTTATTTAGGTATAATACACCAGACCGGGTTTACGGGTTTGAGGCGTTACAATTGAAAACTAACAAAAATACTAACACTATAGACAAAGATGATACCAAACAACCCTTTACTTAGTTGACATATATTTTTTGTAGCCATTTTTTCTTCTAAATCAACTTCAATCATTTTATTTAAAGACTATTAAGTGGTGCACATGCAATATAGTAAAAAATAGAATGAACTTACATGACAAAATAGAGATGCTCAAAATGATTTTTTTTTTTTTAATATTTTTACTTCTCCACAAACTATCAAGTTCTCTAAGACTAGGTTTGGTAGCATCAATCTCGAGTCTTAAATTAAGATTTAGGTGTTTCGGACAAAAAATAATACAATTTTATATTCAATGTCTCTCCTAAATATAGGGTAAGTATTTTCACAAAAGGCCTAATTACAGTGGGTTTCTCTTGTTTTAATATTTCTTTGTCCAGTATTTTTTTTTATTTTCAATTTTTATTTTTTTATGATTGAAAAAAAAAATTTATAGTAATGTATTTATTCACATTGCAAGGTTTTAGTTTTTGACATTGATTTTTGTCATTTTTTAGAAAAATTGAAACTTAACTTTTATGATTTTCAGTTGTTCTATTTTCATAATACTTTACCATCCAACTTTAATTTTAGTGAATAAATTATTCATTACATATAATTTTAATAAAAACTAAAACAAAATGACCATATGAATTAAAAATAACTAAAATAAAGATAACTTTAAAATTATAGAACTTTAATAAATAATAATAAATTTATTTAAAAAATATTTTACTGTTTTCGAATTGTGAAGTACAATAAGATTGTTCTTATAGCACTAAAAGTGAGTTTTGAAATAAATATAATAATTATGTAAACTAATTAGAATAATTATAATTTTACTATAATATTTTTTAAATTTATATTGTTTTGTATTTTTAACTATTTAATTGTATTCATTTGTTATTTGATTGAAAGGCAAAAATGAACAATTTAATTTTTTCAGAAATAAAACATCATCTCTAATCCTTTTTCTTTTTTCACAAAAGTAATTTATTTCATTTGTCTATCAAAATACACACGCAATGAGTATATGTATATCATGTAACCTCTTTAAAGTTCTTTTTCCTTTGTGAGTTTCGAAAAAATCCTCATTCATAGGTCCGAGATATAGATATAAAAAAAATACATTATTCCAAATTCAAAGATCTTTAAAACAATGCATTATTCCAAATTCTAGGGCCCATTTTGAACTAGGAAAATAACTTATATTATTTTTGTAATATTATTTATGTTATTCCATCAAATATGAAATAAGATATAGATAAATATTTTTTAATAAAAAATGAGAATAATTTCCCCTTATTTATTCAATGATTATAAATTATAAATATAAAAAAAATAAAAAAATTGAGATATCCAATCTTGAAAGAGAATTTTTTTTTTTTTATATATATAAAACACTATAAATTGGAATCCACACTCCCCCTAAGAGATCATCCCCAAAATCTACAAAGAAAAAAGGAACAAAAAAAGACGATGAGGCCACAATGCTTATTTCTCATTTTGATTCTCCATTTCATCATCCCCTTCCTTCTTTCCGGCGGAGCCTCGTCTGCCGGTCCGGCTTCGCCTCTTCCCGGCGGTTGGGAGCCGATCGGAAACGTAAGTGACAGGCACGTGTTAAAGATCGGAAAATTCTCAGTCACGGAGCACAACAAAGAGGCCAACGAGAACCTTGAGTTCGAGAAGGTGGTCGAAGGCAAGATGCAAGTCATCGCCGGCATGAATTACTATCTTGTGGTCGCTGCTAAGGACGACGTCGGTAGCAACAACTACACGGCCTGCGTGTGGGAAAAGGCCTGGTTGAAAAACAATCCTTTAAATCTGACGTTCTGGAAAAAGTTTGATGGTGCGCCTACACAGATTTTGTGTTGAATCTAGTTAGATTGATGCAAATGTCTGCTTCCTCTATGAAACTAATTAAATAAGTGAAATAGCTACTTGTGTGCTTCGTTTTTGTGTTTTGATTTTACCTAATACTTTGTCGGGGAAATGAATCCATTTAGAAAGGCTACATTTTATCTCAATTTTTGGAATTGTTTTGAATTTTGTTGAGGGGATTATGGAATTTGGGTCGGAGGAGGAGCGATTCGACTCGACCTTCGATCGTCTTTTTGGTTGAGGAGAAAAATGAAGAGGACAAGAAAAAATTTCTTGTCATTTTCCACGCTTGTTTGATGATACAAATGAGCAGAGCAGCACCATTTTGAAACTGTTTCGAATATGGTTTAGTGGATTATGGACTCTAGTAGCAGGAGGAGCGATTCGACTCGACCTTGAATCGTGTTTGGTTGGGGAGAGAAACGGGGAGGGGGAGAAAAGATTTCTTGCTTGTACTGGTTTTGTCTGGTTGAAAACAAATTCCAACCAAGCTGATTAGATTGGTTTGACATTTGAAACAAAAGCCAAATATTGCATTGTAGGAAGGAGTGAATTAGTCGTTGTTGTTTTTTATTCCAAGTACCTTGGCGGCGTCACAAGATTGGTTCCCCGGCCGACAGCGTCACTAGCTTTCGCCGGTGGATCCAAGCTCATGGTAGCGTTACAGGGTACCCATGAAAGCCAACCCCATAACATCACAGGAGGAAAATAAGGTTTTGCTCACTAGGGCCGGAATCAAGCGGACCATCCCAAGCCCGGCCTTGCCACATGAGCCAAAGCCCAGGGCTAATTAGTTTTTATTGATATTAGATTTACTCGATCTAAAAGACAACATAAAATGAGATTTAATAGTTTATAAGTTGGTTGGGAAAAGTGTTCTCCATCGTGCAAATTGGAGAAAAAAATTCATCTAGACAATCTTACCTTAGTAAAATTTAAGGCTTGTTGCTGTTGTTTATATTGTATTTGGATTTGTTAGAAAAATAAGTTGGGTTGTCATTTTTATTCGCTTATAACCCCCCAAATGTGGTCTAATTAGTTATATCATCTAAATAATTATTTTAAAGAAAAATACTGATGGTTTAAATGCCATCGTTGAATATTTCAAAACCAATGAGAGTATACCTAAAATTAGGTATACAAATTAAAATTGAAGACCAGAGTGGAAAAAAAAATGTATAAATTGAAAAGAAAATTTTTTAAAAGTGAATAGTAAGGGTGACAAAACGGGCTCAGATGGGTCATAAACGGATCGAGATTAAACGGGTTCGGGTTCGGGTTCAGATTGACATATTTATTAATGGATAACTATTATGTAAACTCAATCTCGCCCGTTTAATAAATGGGTTATAAATTGGTCATCCATTTAAAAAATATAATTTATTTATTTTAAAAAATTTTAAACATTTCATATAAAATGACATTATTTTTTTATTAAAAAAAAACTTTGTTTTATGTTTAAATAGGTCATAAACGTGTCACCCATCGGGCAACCAAACCCGAACCCGCCTAACCCGTTTAATAGATGAAATCGAGTTCAGGTTAACCTGCTTAATAGACGGGGTAGGGTCCGGATTGACTCGTTTATAAATGGGTCAACTTGTATTAAACACAAACCCAATTTAAACGGACAGGTCATGTGTCACTTGTCGGTTTCAACCCACCGATTTTGCCACCCTTAGTGAATAGATACACATTGCACATGGTAATTACTCAAGTACTAGTTCTAGAGCTATACAAATGAGTATCTAAAGTCAAAAAAAGAAAACCACAAAAAAATTGAACTCATTGAAAAAATTGTCGAGGCACATGCTGGGTGCATCATGAAGAAATTAGAATTGCTTAATTTAACTTTTTTTTTAGAATTATTGCAAGAGGTATTATTGAAGAAATTAGAGAGAAAATTGGTTATTCACTTGGTCATAAACTTGATGTTTAATATTTTGTTTGACAAATTTTTTCTCTTAAATTTAACTCATGAAAAATTTTGAAGAGGACAAATTATTTGAAGTAAATAGAGTGTTACACATTACTCTTGTGGGGTATTCAAACGCTAAATGGACAAATAAAGTTACTATGACACCTTTATAAAAATTTAATAGAATGAAGTCCAAGCAACATAAAAATAGTTGTAACTTTAAAATTTTAAAATAGAAAGGTAAAAAAAATTATGGAATGTTTGTAATATCATTTCCTCAAACAAAAATATATTAGGTTGTTATTTATGTTCTCTCGACTGATAATTAATCTTAGCACCCTTAAATCTTTTTGTTTAATCCTCCTAATGGACTATTTTAGTAATTCAAACATACCCTAATGAGTTATAATGTTTAATTGATTTTTTTTTTCTTAAAAAACATTTGATAGTCTGATTGGAGCTTTTGAATATTCTAGTATTGCTTGGTGTCATTATAAAGTAAACCATAAAATTGAAAATTAAGTGAAAATATATTTAAAGGGAAAGAAAAGTAAAATTGTTTGAAGTGAATAGAGTGAGACACATGGGTATACTCAAGCACTTGTCTGCACAATTATGTAAAGGAATGTCTAAAGTGAGGAGTTAAAAAAACATGAAAAAATTTTATCTTGTGAAAAAAATTGTTAAACACCATGTGTGTTATGGGAATTACTTAATTTAACTCATGAAAAAATTTGTTTAAGGCAAAGAGAAAAAAATATTTTGAAAATGAACATTGCAATTGGGCAGCATTCGAACACTAGGAATATCAATCTCTTAACCGCTTTGACACCTTTCTTCAAAATTAGTAAAAACAAATGCTATGGTACATAAAACAATTGGGCTTTAAAATTGAAGAAAAAAGAGTAAAGAATGATGGATCGTTTGCACAATTACTTTCAATAGTATGTTGTGTTTGGATTGATGAATTCATTTAGAAATATTTAAAATGAAATTTCATGATTTATGTTATTTGTAGATGATATTATTTTGATTGATGAAAGTAGGAGTAGATTAGAATTTGAGTTAGAACCATAGAGAACAACTTTAGAGCATAGAGACTTTAAGATAAGTAGAAATAAGGCAAAATATATGAAAATTTTAATTTCAATATTTGAGATAAGATTAAACTTGATTGTCAAGAAATTAATAGCACTAGCTAGTAGATTTAGATAGCTTTGATCTATTATGCGAGTGAAAGAAGAAATTGAAGAGAATGTGACACATAGAGGCAAAGCAGGTTAGCTAAAATGGAGAAGTTCGAGCATACTATGTGATCATAGAATATCTTGAAAGGAAAATTCTATTAGGCGACTATTAGACCAGTCATACTTTATGTTTCAAAATGTTGAGCAATTAAGAAACAACATATCCAAAAATTAAAAGTTACCAAAATATGAATGCTTAGGTAGATAAGTGATATAACATTAAAGGAAATTTTTGTGGAAATCAAATACAACGAAATAAATTGATCTTACAATGTAGCACTCAACGGGGAAATATACAGAACAACAATCATGCAGATTATGGTGAAAGCAATAAAATAATGACATGAAGAATTACGTGGTTCGGCAATGCTTACATCCACGGGAGCAATCGGTAATGTGATATTCACTATCTTGTGTCCAAAATACTTGAACATTACATAGTTACAAGATAAACCATGTATATACAAAATTTCTGAAGATTTTTCCTTCAAAACCAAACCTCTCCAACATCCCGAGTCAAACTGTCGACGGTTTGTAGAGATATCATTGACGATTTAATACCAAGAGCAAATAGTCAAAGCAACAGCACCAGAACCGTCGATTGTTTCTTGTCATCGTGACAAAATTGTCGACGATTTCAGGGAAACCATCGACAATTAGCTCCTGCAAACCATAACTGCTGTTTTCTACCATGTTTTCTCATTGTACATGCATTTCACTCAATATATGAGCCACATATCACATCAATCTCCACATTGGTAGTAGAAACCCAAACCCTAAAAATAAAAGAAATAAATAAAAAAGGAAAAAAGGAAAATTTTAAAAAAGGAAACAATAGGCTTCATCGACGAATCCCCTGTTTTCGTCGACGAATGCCCTTTTGTGGTTTGTTGGCGAAGTTCAAGCATAGACTTCATTTCGTCAACGATGTTGGCCGAGTTAATGGCCTATAAATAGGATTTCTCTTTTCTTCCTCATTAAGAAACCTTAAATTTCTCTCTTTCTCTCTCTAAAATGAAACCCCTCACTCTCTCTCTACGATATTTCGTTGTTCGTCACCCAAATCGACGATCGGAAGTTACCACGAGGATTTGGGGGAAATTTTCTACAAGTCTAAAGGAGTAGATTTTTGAACGGGGTCTTTCCAAACATCACCCCAAAGTTGAGGTAAGGGTAGAAATGAACTATTTGTCTAGTGTATAGTAATTTAAATGGGGTGTATGAGCTTGGGGATGTTTAATAGTTGTTGATTTGGGGTTTGAGTTGATAAACTAGGGTTATTGAATCAGGGTTCGCGTGAGCACCATAGGTATTGTTTTGGGGTCCCTACTGGCGTAGTTTAGGGAATCAGGTAAGGCGAGTAGATTAAGCTAGTAGATTTGTAAATTTCATTGGTTAAAATGGAAATTATTTGTATATTTATATGAATATCTTGCTAGTATTGAAAGCCAACTATTTAAACTGAGATTTTTGAGCCTAGGGTTGTGTTATTAGTTATTATTTGTGAAAATGAAATGATTAAAGTAATGATGTGTATTTTCAGTAAAATAGATGATGAATATGGGTTGACTTATTATTTTAGATGATATAATTATGTGTATTTTTTAAATTGTGTGGCATGAGTAAAATGAATATACTGTGTTGAATTATGATAAATTTATGAGACGTTGGAAATATTGAAATGCGTTGAGAATATATATTGTATATGAATTGTTTAATTAGAGCAGAATGTGAAAGTTAAATTGCAATGTATGGTTTGTGAATTCCAGTGGACCATAGTAGGCACAATATTGTTGTGCGTGATTTCTGAAGATCTTAGTGCACTCACATGTCTTAGAAAAAGTGTGGAGAAGGGATGATCGATTGGGCTGAAGAGGTTGTTACAAATTTAACTTTGGTGGGCCGACCAGGGTTAAGTCCAGCCTACGGATCGCACAACCCGTCATGGGGGGAAGCATAACAGTGATTATCCATTTAGCAGTGAGTTCAAAATGCATAATTGTTGATTTAATTAGTGAATATTATGTAGCAGTGTATGTGAATATCTGTGAATATTGAGTATGTGAAGATAGAAGATGAGAAATGTGAAATAAGTTTGTGTGATGTGAAATACTAAGAAATGTGAGAACTGGGATCATGAAAAGAAGAGTATTACAAAGATATTAGATTCAGAGTAAAGTATAAATGTATTAAATATTGTAGTATTATATTTAATTGGTGCGAGGTAAACTCTCCACCAAAGGGCTTGTTGAGAAAGGCGAGTGCCCTAATAGGTATCAAATGTAGCTATACCGGGCTGCATAACGTATTAGGGCATAGGATAGCTACTTGTATGGGCAGGTAATCTTCCCTATTCCCGAGAATTTTCGCTGATAAATAATTGTGTGAATGTGTGTGAATACGAGACAAACTATCCGCCTGAAGGCTTACTGAGTAAGGTAAGTGCCTCAATGAGCATTAGTTGTAACCATACCCGGTTGCATAAGGTATCAGAGTATAGGGGGGCTACTTGTATAGGCGGGAAATCATCCCAATCCTTGGGAAACTCTCGTTAAAAAAATACGATGCATGTAGAGACAAAGAATGATTTCATAATTGTGGATTAATTTGTAAATGATGATTATATTTTGTACACAAATCTCATGATAGCCATATACTGGTATTAATCTATTCCATCTTACTAAGATGTGTCTCACTCGATATGAATTTTATTTTTTTAGGACCTCCCCAAAACCGAGCTCAGTGAGCTCATGGCTCGCATAACATTTTTGAGAGTGAGAGAGAAAGAGGGTATAGACTTTTGATGTATATTTTTGGGTTTTGTTTAAGTTTCTGAGATGTATATATATTTGTGAATACTGGATGTTGGAGAATACTATTTTGGGATATGTATTATATAGAACTCTGATTTGTTATAAAGGATTTTAGTTTATTTTCTACTGCATACTTGATGTTATAGTATTAGATACAGGTAAGTGGAAACATGTGGCACCCGAACCCCACTTGGCGGGGTCGGGGCATCACAAGGTGGTATCAGAGCATTAGGTTTTAGGTTCTGCAGACTTAGGGATGATGAATACCATAGTATAGGAACAGATGACAATGACGATAGGAAATGGGTATGTTAGGTGTTGAAAGTTATAGGATTTTGTCTTGTAGCCTGGAGGTGGAAGTACGCCGATGATTTTCTATGATTTTTCCGAAACAGTCAACGGTTTCAGAAAAACCAAGGCAAACCTTAGATGATTTTGTTCCTGAGTTGTGGGACTAGTCCTTAAATTGAGAAATTGGACGTACATTGGATTTAGTTTAATGATTGTGTTGAGTAGGTTATGATAATGGAATCTTAATTCTTTTCTGTCCTATTTTTAGGATAGACCTTAAAGGGAAGAATTTAGAGGTTGAAGGAAAAGATGACTCAGAGGCTTCTAGTGAAGAGGATTTTGATACCTCCACGATGCTGCTGGG
This sequence comes from Malania oleifera, assembly GCF_029873635.1. Taxonomy (NCBI): domain Eukaryota; kingdom Viridiplantae; phylum Streptophyta; class Magnoliopsida; order Santalales; family Ximeniaceae; genus Malania; species Malania oleifera. The sequence continues at coordinate 3,303,684 of NC_080420.1, forward strand.
TATAGCCTATCGGGTCAGGGTAGAGATAAGGCGAGATCCTAGAGAGCAGAACTACCCATCTATAGATCAGGGTTATAACATCAAGGAGTTCATTAGATTGAACCCTCTGAATTTTACAGGAGAACCTGATTCAGTGGCTGTAGAGAACTGGGTTCAGGAAATTGAGGAGATAATGGAAGTACTCGACTGCACGGATGAGGAGAAGGTATGTTATGCCACGTTTAAGATGACTAGTGATTCAAAACGTTGGTGGCTTTCGGTGAAGCTACTAAAGGGACAAAGGTTAGTGAAAGTGGCACTGACTTGGGAATGATTCATGGAGTTGTTCTTTGACAGGTAATTCCCCTCGTCCATTAGAGAATAAAAAGTTAAGGAGTTTACCAACCTGATCCAAGGGAACTGTTGGGGAGTATGCAGCGAAATTCGTAGAGCTATCTCGCTTTGCACCATTTATGATTCTAAATGAGGCAAGAAAGGCCAGAATGTTCAAAAAAGGCTTGAGTCGAAAGATCTATGAGCTTGTGGTGGGGTTCCAAGTCCAAAATTTCTTGGGCTTGGTGGCTAAGGCCTCGGTACTAGAGAAGAGCTTGTAGGGCAGTATAGAGCTTTCAAAACAGAGAAAGAGGCCTACACCTCCTAGTTTTCAAGCTGAGGCTAGTCAGGGATCATGGAAGAGAGAAAGAGATACTGTGGGCCCAAGGTAGGAGACGAGGGATTGGGATTATCCTGGTTATCAGGATGATTCATCTTACCTTGTATGCCATAGATGTAATAGAAGGCATAGGGGTGACTGCCGAATTGGGGGTCCCAGCTGCTATAGATGTGGTAAACCAGGGCACATTGTAAGGAATTGTCATGAACTACTGCCCAATGCACCTGCATCTAATCAGATCCAGGGAAACTAGCATGTACCCTGAGGTGGAGGTGGTCCAGCACGTGTGTACACGATGATCCTGACCGAGGTAGATATTGCCAAGGGCACATGTACAAGTTTATGTTTAAGATAATGATAGTTTTATTTAATTGTAGATAATGCAAAAATTCAGATGGTGGTATATATTGGATTGTGTGGGATATAGTTAGTTAATGAATTGTAGAAATATGAAAATGAACGATTAGCGAAATTTTGAGGAAAAAATTTTATAAGGGATAGAAATTGTAGAAACCTAAACCTGGAAAATAAAAAAAAATAAATAAGAAAGGAAAAGGGGAAAATTTTAAAAAGGGAAACAATAGGCTTTGTTGACGAATCCCCTATTTTCGTTGACGAATGCCCTTCCATGGTTTGTTGACGAAGTTCAGACATCGTCGACAAAGAGATCCCCGAACGACAAAAATTTCAGGCTTAGGATTCGTCAACGAAGTCCTCCTTTCATCGCAAACGTTCTTCTACAACTTGTCGGCAAAGACTTCATTTCATCAATGAGGTTGGCCGAGTCAACGACCTATAAATAGGATTTCTCTTTTCTTCCTCATTAGGAAACCTTAAATTTCTCTCTTTCTCACTCTAAAACGACGCCCCTCACTCTCTCTCTACGATATTTCTCCGTTCGTCACCTGAATCGACAATCGGAAGTTATCGTGAGGATCTGAGGAAAATTTTCTATAAGTCTAACAGAGTGGATTTTTAAACGGAGTCTTTCCAGGCATCACCCCAAAGTTGAGATAAAGGTAGAAATGAGTTGTTTGTGTAGTATATAATTATTTAAATGGGGTGTTTGGGCTTGGGGATGTTTAATAGTTGTTGATTTGGAGTTTAAGTTGATAAACTAGGGTTATTAAATTAGGGTTCGGGTGAGCGCCGCAGGCATCATTTTGGGGTCCTTGGTGGCATAGTTCAGGAAATCAGGCAAGGAGAATAGATTAAACTAGTAAATTTGTAAATTTCACTGGTTAAAATTGAAATTATTTGTGTATTTATATGAATATCCTGTCAGTATTGAAAGCCAACCGTTTAAACTAAGATTTTTGAGTCTAGGGCTGTCTTATTAGTTATTATTACAAAAATGGAATGATTAAAGTAATGACGTGTATTTTCAGTAAAACAGATGATGAATATGGGTTGACTTATTATTTTAGATGATATAATTGTGCGTATTATTTAAATTGTGTGGCATGAGTAAAATGAATATATTGTGTTGAATTATGATATATTTATGAGACGTTGGAAATACAAAAATGTGTTGACAATATATATTGTATATGAATTGTTTAATCATAGCAGAATGTGAAAGTTAAATTGCAATGTATGGTTTGTGAACTCCGGTGGACCAGAAAAGGCATAGCACTGTTGCGCGTGATTTCTGAAGAGCTTAGTGCACCCACACGTCTTAGATAGAGTGAGGAGATGGGATGGTCGATTGGGCTAAGAAGGGTAGAGTCCCCTTAGAGTCTATACCAGTATAGGAACAGCCAATCTGACTTACAGACTGAAGAGGTTATTACTGATTTAACTCTGGTGGGCCGACTAGGGTTAAGTTCGGCCTACAGGCCGCACAATCCATCATGTGGGGAAGCATGACAGAGATTATCCATCTAGCAGTGATTTCTAAATGCATAATTGTTTATTTAACTAGTAAATATTATATAACAGTGTATGTGAATATCTGTGAATATTGAGTATGTGAAGATAGAAGATAAGAAATGTGAAATGAGTTTATGTGATATGAAATACTGAGAAATGTGAGAACTGAGATGTGACGACCCAAAGAATAATGGTATTTAAATAATAAAGAGGGAGAGAAATGGAAATAGTGACAGAAGGAGGCAGTCAATTTCGTCAACGAGAAAATACCGAGAGAAGAATTTGGGCTACTCTGAATTTCGTCGACGAAGGATAAGGTTTGTTGATGAAATTACTTAAGGACTCGTCGACGAGATGACGTGGCTCATCGACGAATCCCGCAGTATAAATATCCCTAAACTCATTTTAATAACAGAAAATCAGCGACGTTCTCCTCTCTCTCTCTCTCTCTCTCTCTCTCTCTCTCTCTCTCTCTCTCTCTCTCTCTCTCTCTTTCTCCTACGACCTCTCCCTATTCTCTCTTCGATTCTGGCCCTGTCAGTCGCCAGATCGACGATCCGAGGCTACCACCATGCTCTTGGCGGAGTTCTCTTCAAGTCTACCGGAGTGGATTGTCGGTGGAAAGAAGTTAGGATTCATCCCAAGTCCAGGGTAAGGTCTTTTATTCGGAATTTGAGTTTCCAGCAGTCGTAAGAAATGTAATAGACGTAGAAATAGTAATCTTTTGTTCTGGGATTTATGATTTTCAGGGTGTTGAGTGGAGAACCCTGCGGGTGTTGGACCCGTTATAATAGGAGATTTTTAGCAGGAAATAGGTAAAGGAAATATGTTATGTTAGGTTATTTGAGTATGATTTCAGTATAAAATTATAAATGTTCCACCAGAGTATTATTCACAGTAGAGACTTATACAATTTATCAAGTATGATTAATATGTTTTAAAATTACTGTGTGGCTTGAGAATATAGATATAGTATAGAAACATGCTTTACAGTATTTTTCAAATATGTGTTTTCGCAGAATATACAGACAGTGAATGTATTTTACAGCAATTACAGAAATACCATGATTATACAGTTTTACAGTACCATGACATACAAATTTACAGTTAATTACAGAAACACAGTTGATATAGATACAATTTTCTACAGCGTCATGGTTTATACAGTTATTATAGAATCATGGTGAAACAGATAGTTGTATATAGAGATATATTATACAGTATCAGACCCTGTTGGACCATATAGTTACAGAGCACGGTACCGTAGCTACATACAGTATATAAAGTGCAACCACCTATTCAGATATTACGTGGTATAAAGATCGATCGCATAGAGCCCACGAGTGGACAGGCTCCCCATCAGATATGGGTTGAGGAGGGCTGATCAGACTATGGAGTATAGTGATTTATTCTTGGTTGGCCAGCCAAGGTAAATCCTACCTACGGGCCGCACAACCCTGTCATGAGGGGTTAAATCATGACACACAGTTATCCAAAGGAAAGTTTACAGTTATTACTATATTTATACAGGTTTACAGAAAACAGAATATATATATATATATATATATATATATATATTAGCAGTATTTTGAGTAGAAACCTAAAGTACAAAAATGTTAAGCAACAGGTAAAAGATGAAAATTATATTACTGGTATTGTACTTTACAGATTTAGTGATACATGACTATATATTAATAGATTTTCACAGTATTATAACTCATTTGCCACACACTAGCAATAACATATTTCGTCTTACTGAGTGTTGGCTTATCCCAATTACTTTAACATTTTTTGGGTGATCTAGGTAGGCGAGCAGATCAGGCTCGCAGGTAGAGGGGCTTCGGTATTGCCCTGACAGTAGTGTGAGTATTTTTGTATAACCCTAGCTAGTTGAGGGTATTCTGGGAAACAGACATATATGTATATTTTGGGAAACACTTTAGCACTCTGGTATTGTATATAATTATATATGGTTATGTTTATTTGATTTTTGCTTCTCGCTGCTTAGGTTGATAGTTGGGTTTAATTCAGTTTGGTATCAAAGCATTGTAAATGTTATAATATAGAAAGAAAAAAAAAACCAGTTAAATAGCAGGTCGTTACATGAGATCATGAAGAGATGGGTATTACGAAGATATCAAATTCAGAGTAAAGTATAAATGTATTATATATTGTAGTATTATATTTATTTGGGGTGAGGTAAACTCTCCGCCCGAGGGCTTGTTGAGAAAGGAGAGTGCCCTGATAGGTACCAGATGAGCCAGAGAAGTGAGAGGGGACGAACAAGAGAGAGAGAGAGAGAGAGAGAGAGAGAGAGAGAGAGAGAGAGAGAGTTATTCTTCGCGTGATTTTTGCAGATAAAATCGAGTTTAAGCTATTTATGCACCTGCACTCGTTAACGAGTCACGTCACTTCATCGACGAGACACTTTGTAACACCCCGACCCCGAGGGGCCTGGGATATTAACTCTTTACTATTGATTTACAGCGGAAGCAAATAAACTCGATTCTTATTAAACCAGAGCGCTAATTATTCATGTTACAATCACTTATTTCAAAAGAAGAAAATTACACAAACGTAAATATCTGAAATCATACTATATTTCTAATTAATCTTTATTTTTCTAATCCCCACCCGCATGCTTGCTAAGCCTGATTTCCGACATGTCCTTCAGAGTTATCTGAAATAAAATATGATTGGGGTGAGACGACGCTCAGTAAGTAAATAAGATTATTATTAGTGTGTGGCCAAAATGAGCTTTTAAAGAATTTCGTAAAACAATATTTAATACTATAACTTCAAGACTGCTTTTAGAATAAATATAAATTTAAAAATTTCTGCATAAAACTTTTGTCATCAATTTCAACAGTAAATTTTTATAATCATATACTATAACTGTTAAATTAAACTTTTAACTTTAAAACTATAAAAATATTTAATGATAAACATACATATACTTTTCCTTGTACGTTTTCCTTAGATCGTCATTTAAGCACCAAAATGATCCTTTTCACGTAAACTTACACTTTTCCTTCAAATCATCAGTAACTTTGTACACGTAATTAAATATGTATAAACATATATTGTAAAAACCACCCTTAGGCCTGTTTGCCGTAAGTCATGTTTACCCCCATGATTGGGTTGTGCGGTCCGAAGACTGGACTTAGCTGGCTGGCCTATCAAACTAAATCAACGTACGTAAACTTTAAGTGAGATTTTCCTTATTAAGTCCTGGACTTAAACCAGGTGTGCACTCAGGAGAAATCCACTAATATAAATAACCACTCTGTAAACAGTGTGGGTGCACTCTGATCCGTATAAACTTTAAGCTGCGGTACCGAGCATCTGTAACTTTGAACTTTCGTTGCCATAAGGGGTTTGAAAATCATCTTATTATCATTTATGCAATTTAAAATAATATCGTGAAAATCTCATCTTTACTCATATTTACATAAAAAAAATGTAACGTAGAAATAAACTCATGCCACACAATTTTTGTGTTAAAAATATATATATAATTTTATTTTTGAATAGAAAGAAATACTGAAAATTTACCCGAGGGGATTGGAACATTTCTTAACCCAAAAATAGATACAAGTATATTAAAGATAGAACTGGTATAATTAAATATGCGTGAAAATAAACTCATGAAAATTTTGTGGAACTAATTGACATAATTAAAATTTACGTACAAAATAAACTCGGGTATGAATTTAAAATAAAAAGAAACTAACATAATCAAGATTTACTTACAAATAAACTCGGGTATAAATTTTGAATAAAAATACTAACATAATCAAATTTACTTACCTTCTTCTTTTACCGTGTGCTACGAACACAATAATTATCTTTAAGAAATGAGATCGGAAAAAGTGGGTGATTAAGAATTTATTCAAAAATTCTCTCTCCACCACAAATTCTTTCACTCACTAATCCTTCTCTTCCTTGGAAAATTGTTGTGAAAAATGAAGGTTGAGAGCTCCCTATTTATAGGAAAATTTTGGGGAAGAAATAGAATTTATAAAAGTGTGGGGAGATAGGTGAAATTATAATTTTAAAAATTAAAGAATAGGCAAGGTATGGGTTGAGTGGAGGCTATTTGGGAGTGCTTGCCACCATTCCCACTAAATAAATTTTTAATTAATTACTTACCTAATTAATTAATCCATTACCTAACTAATTATTTTATTATTTTATTATTTTTCTTAATCATTATTATCATTATTATTATCATTGTTATTAATTTTAAACTTGAGTGGAGGCCATTTGGGAGTGCTTGCCACCATTCTCACTAAATAAATTTTTAATTAATTACTTACCTTATTAATTAATCCATTACCTAACTAATTATTTTATTATTTTATTATTTTATTATTTTTCTTAATCATTATTATTATCATTGTTATTAATTTTAAACTATATTTAGTATTTATTTTATTTTATTTTATTTTTTGAACAAGAATTAAATTTAAATTTTAAAAACTCATATGGGCCCCACATGGTCTTGTGGGCCTCATGCAGTCTTGTGGGCCCCACACAATTTCGAGACCCAAATGGATTGTACGTAATTCCAATAACTCTTATACGATTTTATGCATCCTGCATAGTTTTGAGACTTGTGAAAACCTTCATACGGTTTCGGGACTCATGTGGGCCCCACACAGTCTTGTGGGCCCCGCATAGGATACCTATATTATTATTATTTTAAAGATATTCTTCAAGTATATCAGATTAAAACATTGTTTTTAGGTACTCATTACGTATCATTATAAACAGTGTCTTGTGGCTCCGGGAATAATGGGACCCCACATAGTCTTGTGGGCCCCAATATGATACCTATATGTATTATCATCTTATTATGTATTTCTACAAAATTATGTCTGTCAAAACACTATTTTATGTATTAATAATTATTTACGTATACAAACAGTATCAATCCTGTTTATCCTATGAAATTCCATATTGACCAGGCCCGCACCCTTCCATGGGATGCCGACTGAGCCTGCAAGGGGCTCTGAGCAACTCGCTAGACAAGGGTCTTTCTTAGGACATCAAACATGCGAATCAAGGATCCTACAGAAAAACAACTTCTGTATGATATAATCTTATGACTTCTATTTTTATTATTTTATTATTAGTGGATACTTTAATCATATATATATATTTTTGGGTCATCACAATCTACCCTCCGTATAAAAATTTCGTCCTCGAAATTTGCCCTAATTTAAAATGGAGTACTGCTATAATTGAGTTGCGCTTATAAGAAAGAGTAAATCGACGTAATGATTTATAAGTCTTAGAATAGATTAAGAGTCAATTTGACGAAGTAGTTTATTTTGGGAATTGAAGTGTGAATCACGTTATCTAATAGGGTTGTTGAAAATGGAAAAGAAATTCAGAATGATGTGGAAAGGGATAATTATTATATATGGATATAGATTATAAGTCCTCTAAATAAATAAAAAAATATACCGGAGACATCTGCCTGTAGCAGCCCTGATAGATCAACGATCAACATCCTATCGCCTCTTTAGTACTAGCGGTTGTCAATGCTAACGCTTGGAGCTTCTTTCTTGCGAAGAGTTGACCTCTTTATAATGTCGCCCCCGAGCTGGGTCGGAAAAAGGCCCGAGTAGGACGCCCATTTGTCGGCGAAGGAGGGACGAGCTGTTGCTCTCTTCCCGAGAAGTTATTGGTGGCCCATATATGAGTCTCATTGCCGAATCTGGGTTTGCTTTGAATTGAAAATGGTGAAGTAGGCCAGCATTATCCGAAACCCTTAGTGTAGGCTGACTGCGATATGCCCGCCATTGAATAAGGGATATGGCTCATTGGTGGAGATATTAGTTGTAAGCTTCACAGCGCGAATTTAAACCGTGAATCTTCTCGATAGGGATGAAGAGCGAGTTGGAAGAATGAGCCAGGCGGGCACTACTTGGGTCGAGTGCCCAGAGGGAGTGAAGATCAATTTTACACGATTCCCTCTTAAGTGTGGCGTAATAATGGCGAATGGTTGGGGGCAGTAGTGTTGAGATAGTGGCTTCTCCAATTGATCCCCGCCTACGCCTACGGTTCTCAAACCAAAGCGTATATTTTTCGGCTCGTTGGACCATACTGTCGGAGTTGTGCTTGCAAGCAAGATAGTCTGCTCCACTGAAGGGAGTTCCCCTTGACTGTTGTGGAAGACCTCCTCTAGAATCTCCAGCTGTGCCTTACCGGGTTTCCATCTTTGAATCAACGATCTAGTGCTGCTCTCAGCAACTTCGGGAGTTGGGTATTTGGCAACATTTTCGAGTAATGAGACAACTAAGAGACAAGTTGGGAAGAGCTAATCACTACAACCGAAATGTGATTGTTCAAGATAATAGAAAGTTGTGATGTTTAGGGTTTGAGAAGGGCAGACCCCTTTTTATAAGGGGATGGCCGCGTGTTGTGGAAATCGAGAGAGAGCGACGTGTACTACGAGATTTGAGGGAGAGCGACAAGTGTCACGGATATCGAGCAACGTGTTTTGCATAAATCGAGGGAAAACGATGTGTGTCGTGAGAACCAAGAGAGGGTGACACGTGTCACAGATATCATTAACGCTTTTTGCACAAATTGAGGGAGAACGACCTGTGTCGCGAGAACCGAGAGAGGGTGCGACGCGTGCCTCGAGTGATGCATTTTTCAAAAATCGAGGGAGAGCGATATGTGTCGCGGAAATCGAGCAAGCGACATGTATTGCAAAATTTGCGGACTTAAGGTTCTTTCTATATTTCTACATCTTTATTAATGTGTTAACTATAATTAATTTCATCCTTATGTCACTACTTGGGTGGGTGGCCTAGTGGTAAGGAACCGGCCGTGCATCCATGTGATCACGGGTTCGAATCCCCACTACGCCCAAGTGGTCTCATGCCCTGACCTTGCTTCGGGGGTAAGTGAGCTATAGCCGATGATTTCCACCCATGAGGCCCATTTTTTTTTTTTTTTTTTTTTTTATAACCACAAGAGTACACCTTTTAAATATATATTTTCCATTAACATTTAGTTTTATTATTTTTATTATTAGATCAAATTTATGTGGGCATGTTTAGCCAATTGATGATTTGACATTGGTTAGTTATTTGAAAGAAATTAGTAAATTTTTATATTGCTTTCATAAAAAAAAATATATATATATATTTTTTTATATAGAAAATTTTAAGTTGTATTAACTTTTATAAATTTATACAAAATTAAAGGTTTCATCAAAATTTGTACTCCTAAATTAAATTGGATACTTGATGGAAATTGAATATGTAATGGGAAAAAAAAAATAGATATACATATTTAACTTGCACATGCTAAGGGATTATATATATATTGAATTTAAATATAATAAGTAATATTTAAATGATATTTAATTCCTTATATACTAATACAAAATAAAAATTAAAGATTTTGTCAAAATATATATTCCTAAATTAAGCTTGAATGTTTTGTTGATAACTGAATATGTAATGTAAAAATACATATTCATATCCAACTTATACATGCAAGAAATTTTGGGTAAATTCAGATTTCATAATAAACCGTTTGCTCATATCTATTTGTATGTGTAGCACTTCTAAATTCAGTAAGATCTAATGGGTTATTTCTTATATATTTAGTGAAAATAACAACAGTAAAAATAATTAAATCTCAGATATTATTATTATATTTATATATATATAAATTTTAAATTATTAATGCATTGACAATTAATTATGAATCATCAATATGGATACGTGTTTCTATAAACATAAATAACATATTTAAATTAATTAACGTGTCTTCAATAATACTACTATTTTTCTTAGAGAATTTATAATTATACCTGTCCTTGGGAGCCTTCACGTAAATCTCATTTCCTCCAATGCTACTATCTTGAGGATCCATTCTTAAATAATGATCAAATGTTATTTTAAAATCATAAATCTATTATTAACGTATAATAATATAACAAACTAAAATAAATATTCTAAACTACCCAATCCTACCCAAATCATATTTTATACCTATGCTCTGATAAAATTTATATATTAGATTATGCAGAACCTATATCCTATGCTTTGGTAAAATTATTTCTTTAAAGTCTACAGAACCTATAACCTATTGCTCTGATACCAAATGTAACACCCCGACCCCGAGGGGCCTGGGATATTAACTCTTTACTACTGATTTACAGCGGAAGCAAATAAACTCGATTCTTATTAAACCAGAGCGCTAATTATTCATGTTACAATCACTTATTTCAAAAGAAGAAAATTACACAAACGTAAATATCTGAAATCATACTATATTTCTAATTAATCTTTATTTTTCTAATCCCCACCTGCATGCTTGCTAAGCCTGATTTCCGACATGTCCTTCAGAGTTATCTGAAATAAAATATGATTGGGGTGAGACGACGCTCAGTAAGTAAATAAGATTATTATTAGTGTGTGGCCAAAATGAGCTTTTAAAGAATTTCGTAAAACAATATTTAATACTATAACTTCAAGACTGCTTTTAGAATAAATATAAATTTAAAAATTTCTGCATAAAACTTTTGTCATCAATTTCAACAGTAAATTTTTATAATCATATACTATAACTGTTAAATTAAACTTTTAACTTTAAAACTATAAAAATATTTAATGATAAACATACATATACTTTTCCTTGTACGTTTTCCTTAGATCGTCATTTAAGCACCAAAATGATCCTTTTCACGTAAACTTACACTTTTCCTTCAAATCATCAGTAACTTTGTACACGTAATTAAATATGTATAAACATATATTGTAAAAACCACCCTTAGGCCTGTTTGCCGTAAGTCATGTTTACCCCCATGATTGGGTTGTGCGGTCCGAAGACTGGACTTAGCTGGCTGGCCTACCAAACTAAATCAACGTACGTAAACTTTAAGTGAGATTTTCCTTATTAAGTCCTGGACTTAAACCAGGTGTGCACTCAGGAGAAATCCACTAATATAAATAACCACTCTGTAAACAGTGTGGGTGCACTCTGATCCGTATAAACTTTAAGCTGCGGTACCGAGCATCTGTAACTTTGAACTTTCGTTGCCATAAGGGGTTTGAAAATCATCTTATTATCATTTATGCAATTTAAAATAATATCGTGAAAATCTCATCTTTACTCATATTTACATAAAAAAAATGTAACGTAGAAATAAACTCATGCCACACAATTTTTGTGTTAAAAATTTATATATAATTTTATTTTTGAATAGAAAGAAATACTGAAAATTTACCCGAGGGGATTGGAACATTTCTTAACCCAAAAATAGATACAAGTATATTAAAGATAGAACTGATATAATTAAATATGCGTGAAAATAAACTCATGAAAATTTTGTGGAACTAATTGACATAATTAAAATTTACGTACAAAATAAACTCGGGTATGAATTTAAAATAAAAAGAAACTAACATAATCAAGATTTACTTACAAATAAACTCGGGTATAAATTTTAAATAAAAATACTAACATAATCAAATTTACTTACCTTCTTCTTTTACCGTGTGCTACGAACACAATAATTATCTTTAAGAAATGAGATCGGAAAAAGTGGGTGATTAAGAATTTATTCAAAAATTCTCTCTCCACCACAAATTCTTTCACTCACTAATCCTTCTCTTCCTTGGAAAATTGTTGTGAAAAATGAAGGTTGAGAGCTCCCTATTTATAGGAAAATTTTGGGGAAGAAATAGAATTTATAAAAGTGTGGGGAGATAGGTGAAATTATAATTTTAAAAATTAAAGAATAGGCAAGGTATGGGTTGAGTGGAGGCTATTTGGGAGTGCTTGCCACCATTCCCACTAAATAAATTTTTAATTAATTACTTACCTAATTAATTAATCCATTACCTAACTAATTATTTTATTATTTTATTATTTTTCTTAATCATTATTATCATTATTATTATCATTGTTATTAATTTTAAACTTGAGTGGAGGCCATTTGGGAGTGCTTGCCACCATTCTCACTAAATAAATTTTTAATTAATTACTTACCTTATTAATTAATCCATTACCTAACTAATTATTTTATTATTTTATTATTTTATTATTTTTCTTAATCATTATTATTATCATTGTTATTAATTTTAAACTATATTTAGTATTTATTTTATTTTATTTTATTTTTTGAACAAGAATTAAATTTAAATTTTAAAAACTCATATGGGCCCCACATGGTCTTGTGGGCCTCATGCAGTCTTGTGGGCCCCACACAATTTCGAGACCCAAATGGATTGTACGTAATTCCAATAACTCTTATACGATTTTATGCATCCTGCATAGTTTTGAGACTTGTGAAAACCTTCATACGGTTTCGGGACTCATGTGGGCCCCACACAGTCTTGTGGGCCCCGCATAGGATACCTATATTATTATTATTTTATCATATATTTCTTCAAATTATATCAGTTAAAACATTGTTTTATGTACTCATTTACGTATATAAACAGTGTCTTGTGGCTCCGGGACTCATGTGGACCCCACATAGTCTTGTGGGCCCCACATATGATACCTATATTATTATCATCTTATTATGTATTTCTACAAATTATGTCTGTCAAAACACTATTTTATGTATATATACTTATTTACGTATACAAACAGTATCTATCCTGTTTATCCTATGAAATTCCATTTTGACCAGGCCGACCTCCAGGGAGCGACTGAGCTGCAATGGTCTCTGAGCACTCGCTAAGACAAGGTCTTTCTTAGGCATCAAACATGGAATCAAGGATCCTACAGAAAAACACTTCTGTATTGATATTAACTTAATGACTATTTTTATTATTTTATTATTATTGTACTTTAATCATATATATATATTTTTGGGTCATCACACACTTGTCCCCGTTGACGATCCCCTCAAGTGTGTTCGTCGATAAGACCCTGTTTGAATTCCAACTTCAGTTTCTTTTTCTCTCATCCTTCTATTATTTAATAAATATAATTCACCGGGTCTCTACATAAATGATATTGTTGTTGTATTAGGATAGTTTAGTACTCTGTTAATTAGCATTTGAGGACTTCCGCTGTCTTTATCAATGATTATTATAATATGAAATATTTAGGTTATTACAAGTGGTATTAGAGAAATTTTGAGCGAAATTTTCTAGGTCTCCACAATGTGAATTAAAAATAACTAAAATAAAGATATCTTTAAAATTATAGAACTTTATAGAATAATAATAACATTTGTTGACTTTTTGAGTCCTATCTCATTTTGATTATGACAAATATAAAGTATCTTACTTGTGCATTGAGTTTGTGAGCAGGATTATCTCTTTGCATCCACGGATGGAAAGGATCTCGTAGAAGTCACAAGGAGCTGAAATTCAGCATCACCTGACACATGACATGACTATACGAAGTATAAAAGGAATGAAGACAAATCTTTCAAATTGTATTTGCTTTCAATTTATTTGGGCTTGTAATATTATATGGTCTGTAATAACTGCATCACATGCATGATAGGATTGTAGTTCTCAAATGACCATAGTTTGACCATAGGAAACCACAGGACCTTAGGGATTGTTGACCAACCCCGAATTTTTGGGACTAACTAAAAAACCTAGGCCATAGATCGACTCTAAGTCCCTACACATCACTTGGATAAATCCTCTCAATCTTACAAATCATATTTATGCAAATAGGGGAAACCTATACTAAAAAACAGGACCTATGTTCAAATTGGAAAGGACTTCGGGTGACCAAACCTTGTGCGTTAAAAACGCCTTGGGCGACCAAACCTAAATTGAACTAAACTTTCACAGTCAACCAAACCATAAATACTGACTTTTTCACCTTCCCGGGGTGCTCGAACCTTGCATTCAAATATATCTCGGGCGGCCGAAATGAAAAGTTTGGCATACCGAATTATGAACTAGGCAACCGAACCTCGAGCGTTTAGAAAATCGTCTTAGTTCAACCAATTGATCCTATCCTCGAGCACCCGAAGTTAAAAATTCAACTTTTCCAATTGTGAGTGTTTGGGCGACTGACCCTGAGGTTCAGGCAATCGAAACTCTTGGGTTGCCATATTTTTAACCACGGTAACTGATGTTAATTAAGGGTAAATTGGATTAAAAATTCATTAAACAATTTTAATAATATCCTTTATGTCCCAACAATCATATTTTTGTTAGAGGCTATATATATGTCTCCATTTGGAAAGATTAACATAAGATTAGCAAATATATTAGTAAAAAATTCCTCTCAAATTTTTATACTTCTTTTACAATAAATTTTACATTCCAAGCACAAATTTTTCAATACTCTCTTTCATACGTACTTGCAAATATCCCTTTGAAATAGAGAGCTTGTTTTGCTTGTTCCCCTCTCTTGCAAATCAATTGCAAGATTGAAGGGAGTTAATTGTGGTTATTGTGTGCATCCTCACAAATCATTTCCATGGCAAAATACTCAGCACATATTCATATATTTTTTAAATTCTATTTTTGAGAGTTTTTCTTGATTGTTTATTCGCATAATATTTCGTATATAAATATTTGAAAGGAAATAACTTGTTTTAGCTTCCTAGTCTTGAATGGAAATAACTTGTTTTAGCTTCCTAGTCTTTGCATTCAAATTGCAAGACTTGAGAGCTTGCATACTTTATTTGATAAATCTTTTGAAAGTTTAAACCCTAAGTATCTGCTGTGACAAAATATTTGTGTGATACTTGATTAGGGTTTTTGAGGTAACCTTGAATATTCACTTGTTGAATATATTATCTTGAACGAAATTTTCAAGATCTTCTTTGAGCATTAATTCCTTATCATCTGTGAGTGCATTAGTTATATTGTGCATAATAGTACATATCTGCTTATGTAGAAGCATTTGAATTGTACGTAAAAATTCTCATCATTTGTTGTATTACAGGCATGACCCAAGGGGGTGTTGATCTATCTCATAAGGATCAGGTTGTAAAAGTTGAGGTCAGCCTTGGTGATTGATCTGGTGTTGTAAACAGTGTCGCTCCACCCGTTAAGTGAGCAATAGTGGTAATTCTCGGGTTTGCGAGCTGAGGCGAGGACGTAGACAGTATTAGTCAAACCCCGATAATGTATTGTGGTTCTACTTTTAATTTCCAACACTTTATATTCATATACATGTATGTTGTATTTGATATATTGTGAATGTTGCGCATGATTTAATTTTCGCGTATTAATTTTATCTGCGCAATTGGTATATGCTTAGAAAGACTCTAAGTTGTGTATTATTACTGTTGGTTTAGTTGAATTTAGGAGATAATTTGTTAAATACTCAATTCACCCTCCTCTTGGGAATACATCCATTCCAACAAAATTTATTTAAAAAAAATATTTTATTGTTTTCAAATTGTAAAGTATAGTAAGATTGTTCTTAAAGCACAAAAAAAGTGAGTTTTAAAATAAATATAATAGTTATGTAAACTAATTAGAATAATTTATATTTTTACTAAAGTATTTTTAAAACTTATATTGTTTTTTATTTTTTATTATTTAATTGTATTTCTTTGTTATTTGATCGAAAGACACAAAGCTATTTATTCAAAATTTTAATTTGTTTTAGTTTTTAAAACATAACCAAATAACTTGCTCATTTTTTATTTTATTTTTTGTTTTTACTTTTATTTATTATTATTATTTTTATCATCGTGATACTCATCGACCCTTTAGTTTTTCTTTTTAAATATGAGATTTTTCCTTCATACCAACCCCCCCAAAAAAAAAAAAAAAACCACATTAATTTAATAGTCGAAGACGATGAGGCCCCAATGCTTTTTTCTCATTTTGATTCTCCATTTCATCATCCCCTTCCTTCTCTCCGGCGGAGCCTCGTCTGCCGGTCGGGTTTCGGCTCTTCCCATCGGTTGGAAGGCAATCGAAAACGTAAGAGAAGCTCACGTGCTAGAGATCGGAAATTTCGCAGTCACGGAGCACAACAAGGAGGCCAAAGGGCACCTTAAGCTCGACATGGTGGTCGAAGGCCAGACGCAGATCGTCAACGGCACAAATTACTGGCTTGTGGTCGCTGCCAAGGACTACGTCGGCACCAACATCTACACGGCCTGCGTGTTGGAGAAGGCCTGGTTGGAAAACAATCCTTTTAATTTGACGCTCTGGAAAAAGTTTGATGACACCGATACGCCTCAACGGAATTCGTGTTGAATCTAGTTTGATCCTGCTACGTGTATGAAAATAATTAAATAAGTGAGATCGCTACTTTTGTGCTTTGTTTTTGTGCTTTTATTTTACCTAATGCTTTCTCGGGAAAATGAAGCCATTTAGAGTGGCTGCATGGAGGAGCGATTCGACTCGACCCTCGATCGTCTTTTTGGTTGGGGAGAAAAATGAAGAGGATAAGAAAAAATTTCATGTCATTTTCCACGCTTGTTTGATGATGCAAATGAGCAGAGCAGCGCCATTTTGAAACTGTTTTGAATATGGTTTGAGTGGATTATGGACTTCAGTAGCAGGAGGAGCGATTTGACTCGACAAAGATTTCTTGCTTGTGCTTGTTTTGTCTGGTTGAAATCAAATTTCAGCTAAGCTAACTAATTCCAACTATGCTCACTTGATTGGTTTTTGACATTTCTTGAGAATTCACTGGTGGGTTTATCACACGTTGAAAAATTAAAGTGGATAAAGGGTTGTTTTGTCCGGTTGAAATCAAATTTCAGCTAAGCTAACTAATTCCAACTATGCTGACTAGATTGGTTTGACATTTCGTGAGAATTCATTCGTGGGTTTATTATACGTTGAAAAATTAAAGTGGATAAAAGGTGTTTATATATATTTGGGTCTGATAAATTTAAGCTTTTAGGGTAAATTGGTGTTCATCCATATATATCAAATCTACCTATGGGCTCCTCCAAGAGTGAATGAGAAGTTATTATTGATATTAGATATGGTCAAACTCGACCTAGAATACAACATAAAATGAGATTTAATAGTTTTTAAGTTGGTTGAGAAAAGTGTTCTCAATCATGTGAATTAGAGAAAAAAATTCATATAGTCAATCTTATTTTGTGAAATTTAAGGCTTATTATTGTTGTTTATATTGTATTTGAATTTGGTAGAAAAATAACTTGGGCTGCCATTTTTGGCTATTCAAATTTTCTAGTCTCCTATTGGTAGTTTGATTGGTCATCAAAGGTTTTGATAATTGGTTTCTATGCCTTCATTAAATGTTGATCTTCTTGTTCGTTACTAATGAAATATCTTTATAACCCAAATGTGGTCTAATTAGTTATAACATCTAATTAATTTTTTTTAACAAAATATTGATGATTTAAATGTCATCTTTGACATCAGTTTCAAAAACTATGAAAGTAAACCTAAAATTAGGTATTGAAATTAAAATTGAAGACCAGAGTGGAAAAAATGTATAAATCGAAAAGGGACTTTTTTAAAGTGAATAGTAGGGGTGGCAAAACAAATAACGGGTCGAGTTCAGACGAGTCATAAACAGGTCGTGGTTAAATGGGTTCGGGTTCGGGTTGTCTCGTTTATTAACGGGTGATTACTATGTAATCCAAACCCGTCTGTTTAATAAATGAATCACTCATTTAAAAAATAAAATTTATTTATTTTAAAAAATTTTAAATATTTCATATAAATTGACATTTAAAAAAAAAAACCTTCTTCATTTTATGTTTAAACGGGTCATAAATGTGTCACCCATCGAGTGACCCGACCCGAACCCGCCTAACCCGTTTAATAAGTGAGTCAGATACGGGTTGACTTGTTTATAAACAGGTCAGTTTATATTAAACCCAAACCCGGTTTAAACGAGTGGGTCACTGATCATCCATCAAGTTTCGACCTGTTTTGTTACCCCTAGTGAATAGATGCACATTGCACATGATAACTGCTCAAGTACTAGGTCTAGAGCTATGCAAATAAGTGTCTAAAGCCAAAAAAAAAAAAAACCATAAAAAATTTAACACATTTAAAAAATTGTCGAGGCACATGCTAGGTGTAATAGAAGGAATGTGGTCAAATACCAAGTGCCCATCATGAATTGCTTAATTTAACTTTAGAAAAAAAAAATATTCAAAGTGAAGAGAAAAATTTGTTAAAAAGTCAATAAATTGAGAAACATTATACATGGGGATTATTCAAAAGTCTATATCTACATAAAGAAATGTTTGTCTTTGCCTACTTTGACACTTCTCATCAAAATTAGTGAAATAAATGTTGTACATAAAACAATTAGAACTTTAAGAAATATGATGTTTGTAAATTTATTCTCAAACAATTTATGTTCTCACTTCTATTTTTTTTGGCAATTAAGTTTTCTAATCTCCTATTTGAGTAGTCCTCAAAGTTTGCTATAACTGATTTCTATGCCTGAGTTTTCAGATGTTGCAATTTTGTTTAATCCTATTGTATGACAACTAAAAAATAGTAAAAATATTTTTAGTGTTTTTATTAGTTTTAAAAATTTTAGAAGCTTTATAGATATTTTTGTTTTAATTATATTTTAAATTTATATGATCATTTTATTTTAAAATTTTATAATTTAAAAAAAATATGTGTAGAATGGTCTAATGCTCTTTTAGATGTTTCCAACACTCTGGCAAAAGTTCATCACAATAGTTCAAAATCATAAAATTTTAATTTTAATTTTTTTTCACAACAATTGAAAACCCAAAAAAAAAAACTAACACTATGGATAAACTTATTGTCATCACTTTTTTTTTTTTCATTATATTGTAACAAAAAAAAGATGATATCAAACGACCCTTTACCTGGTTGACATATTTTATAGCATGGGTCATAGCACCATTTTGTGAGCCATTTTCTCTTTCATATTAACTTAGTCATTTTATTTAAAAAGTATTAAGTGGTACACACAAAAAATAATGGAAACTAGAACAAACTTGCATGACATAATACCGATGCACAAAATTAAAAAAGAAATAAAAAAAATTATTCAAATCTCCCTTATGGTTTGATAAAACAATCACTAAACTATTTTATGGTTTTATTGTGAACATTAAACGCTTCCATGGTTTTTAAAACTATGAAAAGTTATAATATCATTGATTTTCTTAATGGAATCTTAAATGATAAAACTCTTTTTCTTTAAGCCCCCAAAATAATGATCAGACTATTTACCATAGTTTCCATTATAATTAGACCGAGCCTAGGTATGTTCCTTAAGGCCTACGAGAATACTATATACATTAAGTGGTGTGTTTGGATACGATGGACATGCACAAAGCGTATCAACTCATAATTCATGTCCTAACCAAATCCCAAAACATCATCCCACTTGAGTGCCCTTAAAAGAACTCTCAAATTGGGTAGTGATATCACCAATTCCAACCTTGACAATGTAGGTTAATGACGACATGTTGCGTATCCATCTTTCTCCCTGAGCTGCGTTTATGGGTTGAGCAAGCAAGAGAACTTCTTCACGATTGACTACAAAATCGTGTGCACCACTCGCCTCCTTGATCCCCTCTTCTGCATTTTCAAACTCCCCCTCTAAATTGCCCTCTTCCACTAATTCAAGGTCATTTACAATGTCGAGTTACATTGGCTTCACGGTGTACGCCTCCTTCTCGTTCATTACAATTGATGAAACTATTTGAAAGTTTGGTATCAATATACATACATGCACACAAACTTTGGGCACCTCTATACTTTGTTGATATTTAGGGTTTGTCATGAAAATTGCGGGCAATGCTATACCCATGTAAATTTGTCTCTCAAAGTCCAAACTTCATTGACAAAAATTCTATTTGAAATGATGTAGGGGATGCACCATTCAAATTGATATCCATTGTCACTTATGATAGGTTATCACATAGCCTAGAAGCGTAATAGTATCAAAATCAGCATATGATTGACATTGAAGAAGTGTCTCTTTGTACACAGTTGAACCTCCTCCCAGACTTTACTTTAAGGGATGGGTTTTACAAAAAATTCAATTATATACATGTTTGAAAATAGGTTTGGGTGCCTATTTTTGAGATTTTTGATTTGATAATTTTTTCAATTTTAAATGAAGGAAAAACTAAAAGATTAGTAAATAAAAAGTGAAAAAGGGTGTGTCCTATATTTTTTGAGAAATTAACACTCGAATAAAATATGATGTTAATAAATTGTTTAAAGTAAATGTATTCAACATTGTGTTGATACTTATTTTTTTTACCCTACAAAACAAATGACAAATTAAATGTATAAAAAGTTAAGTTAAAGAAATGCAAAGATAATGAAAAAATAGCTAAGGTGGTTGACAAGGATACTTTAGGCAGTTGATCAACCTTCCCTCCAATTCCCTCCAATTCTAGAGTTTGGCGTCACCAATAAGAGGTCGACCAGCCTCTACAAGCGGTCAATTGGCCCTACTAGTCTTTAAACTTTTGATTTATTTGTTTCTAATAAAATTTTATAATACATCTTATTCAAATCTAATACAAATCCAAATCCAAGAACTTCCCAAACATATGATAAATGTTTTATACAAATTCTCATTCTGTTATACTCTCAATCCTTTCCATTATAGTATACTAAACATTGAAAAAATAGTTATGATAATGTATGTTATTAGATATTTGACCTGATCATGAATATGCATCTATTATTTTTAAAATTGGGCACTTCATACCCTTTTTGGTTTGTTTGTCAATATTAAGTAACATTTACGTTACATTTGGTTCAACATTCTAATATTTCTACGAATGATGCAGTTATAATATAAGAATTTGATACTTCCCATGAAAAATATTTTTTATTATCGTACAAAAAATTTCAACATGAAAATATTTGACTCTATAATAAGGAACAGACAAGATATAACTGAGTGACTATTCTAAAATTGTTGTAATATGTGACTAATATATTAGGTGCAACACATGTATAAAGAAAACATGGTTTAGAAAAACAGAGAAGTTGGTTGGCAGAAGAAATCGTCGATGATTTACAAAGCTGCATTGACGGAGTCGGGCTTAGGAAGAAACCGTCAACATTTTTGGTAGAGACCATCGACGGTTACAGCGACGGTTTGTCTGAAACTGTCGACACTTTTGCTTGGTTACTCAGCACTGTCTGTTGAATTTTGAATTGGGAAGTTGAATAGGTTGGGATTTCGGAGGGGGGGGGGGGAACCTCCAAGGGTTGAAGAGGGTTAGCATATATACATCGTTGTATGTTGTAACTCTCAGTCCTTTGACACAAGATAGTGAAAATTATAGTCATTTGTTTCCGTGGACGTAGGAATTGCCAAACCATGTAAATCCTTTGTGTCATTATTTTATTGCTTTCATATAATCTGTGTGATTGTGTTTTTGTATTATTTATCATTGGTTGCTGCATTGTACGATTGGTTATTTCCATTGCGTATTGATTTCCATAATAAAATTGGGATTAGAGCAATTTATTACAATAGCTTCTCGGATTTCTTCTACAAAGTTCGACATTATCAAGTTTGACAAATCGAGGAATTTCAGACTATGACAGAGGAGGGTTAAGGATCTATTAGTGCAACAAGGTATGGTGAAGGCATTATACAGAAGTCAACCAGAAGGCATGGATGAAACAAGTCAGAAGGAGTAGGAAGCGAAGGTTGTGGCGACTATCCGACTTTGTCTAGCTAATGAAGTGTTGTATCACGTCATGGATGAGAAATCTCCAGTGGTAGTTTGGAAAAAGCTGAAAAGTAATTATATGTCCAAATATTTGATAAAGAAGTTGTATCTTAAGAAAAAACTGTATTGACTTAAGATGGCAGAGGGTTCGGATTTGAACCAGCACATCAATGTATTCAATCAGATTATCAGTGATTTGATGCGGGTCGATGTGAAGTTCAAGGAAGAAGAAAAGGCATCGATGCTACTAAATTCCCTACCCACATCTCATATGTATGAAAACTTGGCTACAACTCTGGCATGGGGAAGAGAAACCATGAATTTGTAGGAGGTCACAAGTGCCAGTGATGAGATTTCACAAGGTGAAGGGCTTGTGGTGAAGGGTAACCATTTCAGAGCGAATCAAGTAATAATAAATCTCGGTTTCAGACCAGTAAGAAGAAGGACATATGGTGTTTTAAGTACGGTAAAAAGAGGCACATAAAATCGGAGTGTCTAGAGAGGAAGAAGGGAATGCTGAAAATCAAGAAGGTTCATCAAAATCTACGAATGTAGTCAGAAGGAGACTTAAAGAGCAATGATGGTGATATACTTTCTGTCTCATTGGATTTAGATCGCCTCACAGATTCTTAGATCCTAGATTCGATGTGTTCTTATCACATGACACCAAATAAAGATTGGTTCAGCACCTACAGATCAGTAAATTCCGAATCTGTTTTAATATGAAATGACGCTTCACTCAAAATTTTTGGAATAGGGAAAATCACAATTAAAATGTTTGATGGTATTGTAAGAACATTATGTCATGTAGGCATATACCAGATCTATGGAAGAATTTGATTTCATTAGACACTTTAGATTGTAACAGGTTTAGTTACAAGTCTGAAACTGGGGTAATGAAGGTGTGTAAAGGCGTCTTAACAGTGATGAAAGGACATAAATTAGCATGAAATATCCATGCACTACTGGGTACCATAGTTGTAGGTGGAGTTGTAACTGCAGAGTTTGAGTTAGATAATAATACTGTCTTGTGGCATATGCAGTTAGGGCATATGGGTGAGCGTGGGATGATGGAGCTTTATAAAAGAAATCTTTTGAAAGGTGTCAAAACATGCAGGTTGAATTTCTGTAGGTATTGTATTCTTGAAAAATTGAATAGGGTATAGTTCATGATAACCACACGCGAGACGGAAGGGATTCTTGACTATATTCATTGAGATGTTTAGGGGCTGATAAGGGTAGCATCACAAGGTGGGCATATGTACTTCGTGGGTTTTATTTGTAACACCCCGAACCGAAAATTAGGGTCTAGAGTGTTATTTAAAATATATCTCTAATACCACCTTGTGATGCCCCGAACCCGCCAAATGGGGTCTGGGTGCCACGTGTTCCATTACATGTATCTGATATTCTCACATCAATTACGCAATAACAACTCCTTAATAATATACCAGAGTTTGTACATATCTATAATCTTAAAAGGTATTCTCTGACATCTAGTATTCACAAACATATATATACATCTCACAAAACTTAAATATAATACAACCCCAAAATATACAACTCAAAATGTAACCAAAGTTTATACCCTCTCTCTCTCTCAAAAACGCTACGCCAAGCCCCGAGCTCACTGAGCTCGACCACGTGGTCCTCCTGAAAAAGATAAAATTCCATATCAGGTGAGACACATGTCAGTGAGTCGGAATAGATTAACACCAGTGTATGGCTAACATGAGGTTTGTATACAAATATATAATCATCATTTATAAAAGTATCATAGTTATGAAACCATTATCTGTCCCTACTCATACACATGTAGAATATTTTACCAATGAGAGTTCCCAAGGATTGGGGTGATTACCCGCCCATACAAGTAGCACCCCTATGCTTTGATACCTTATGCAACCTAAGGTTACAACTGAAGTATATTAGGGCACTTACCTTACTCGGTAAGCCCTAAAGTGGATAGTTTATCTCGTACTCACACACATATTCAAACAAAAGTTTACTGGTAGAAGTTCCCGAGAATAGGGAAGATTACCCGTCCATACAAGTAGCTTCCCTCTGCCCTAATACATTATGCAGCCTAGTATGGCTACATCTGATATTAATTAGGGCACTCACCTTTCTCAACAAGCCCTCATGCGGAGTGTATACTTCACCTCAAATAAATATAATACTACAATATACAATACATATTTACTTTATTATGTATCTGTTATCTCTGTATTACTCATTTTTCATGTTCTTAGTATTTCACATCACATAGTTCACTTTTACATTTCGCATTACTCTGATTTCATGCACGTGAATCTCACTTCCACATTTCACATTCACATTTCGCATTACTCTGATTTCATGCTACTCTGTATTCACATCAGCATTCACATATTCTGTTCTCATATTATTCACTGGTTAAATTAAACAATTATGCATTTAGAACACACTACCATGTGGATAATCACTGTTATGCTTTCCCCCATGATGAGTTGTGTGGCCCAAAGGCTACACTTAACCCTGGTCAACCCACCAAAGTTAAATTAGAAAGCAACCTCTTTAGTCTCTAAGTCATATTGACTTTCCCACACTGGTCTAGACTCTAAGGGGAATCTCTATCCTACACAGCACAATCGACCATCCCATGTCCACACTCTCTTTAAGACACGTGGATGCACTAATCTCTACCAAAAATCATATGCAACAGTACTGTGCGTCACTATGGTCCACCGGAATTCTCAAATCATACATTACAACTTAACATTCATATCCAGCTTTGATTAACAATGCACATGTAATATAATCCCAATACATTTCAATATTTCCAACATGTCATACATATATATATATATATATATATATATATATCACAACTCTACTCAGTATTTTCATTTTACTAATGCCACACCATTTAAGTAATACACATAATTATATCATTTGAAATAACAAATGCCAACCTATGTTCATCATCCATTTTACTGAAGATATACATCAAATTATTCCCACAATTTCTAGAAAACACATTACTTTAATCATTCCATTTTCACAAATAATAACTATAGCCCTAGCCTCAAAAACCATAGTTCAAACAGTTGGCTTTTCTTTTAAAACACACATGTTAATCATATATATTTATAAACACATATAATTTCCATTTAAACCGGTAAATTCATAAAAAAAACTATTGGTTTAATCTATTCCCCTTTCCTGGTTTCCAGAAACTATGCTAGTGGGGACCCCAAAACGATGTCTACGACACTCACTTGAACCCAAATTCAATAACCCTAGTTCAATTAACTCAACCTCAAATAAAATAGTATTTAACATTTCCTAGGTCCGTAAATTCCAAATAAACAATTAAACTCCCAAAAAGAACCAATTTTCTTAATTCCCTAAATCTCACCCTTGTTTTGCAATGGTACCTAAGACCCCCAAATTGAAAATTTACTCCGGTCAAAATTATGACGATCGAGGCTAGGACCTCGTGGTGGTGCCCGGTCGTCAATTTTGCTAAAGATTTCAGGAGAAATTGAGGAAAGAGAGGGAGTATACTTTACCCCAGGAGTGGTGCCTACATCACTCCTACGACAAATCCACTTTAGTAGGAATGTCGGTGGCGGAGATAGGAACGCAATGGTATCTTCCGTTCTCTGATTGACCAAATATTTGTCAAGAAAATGAGAGAAAGGAGGAGGGACGAAGGAGATAGACGGAGAGTGAGACACTGCCTCAGAGAGATTTCAATTTGAAATCTAAAATCTCCTAAAGCATTAAGCTTTAGGAGTAAGTAATGTATATAAAATATATATTATTATATTATAATATTATTATATCATAATAATAATAATAATAATAATAATAATAATAATAATAATAATAATAATAATAATTTATTAATTTTTATTGATTTCATATTTTATTTTTTTTATTTTTTATTTTATTTTTTATTTTTTTGGGATTACTACATTATCGATGATTACTGATTCACTTCTAAAAATGAGTAGCACTAGGGCTATCTCAAGTATAGGAGTTACGTTGTATAATAATTAGCCCAAATAAGTTAGATCGTCCCCACGGGGAATACAAATTAATTCTAAACTAGTGCGAAATAGGCAAAAAAAAAATAAGAAAACAAATTTTACTAAATATGGTTCAGATTCGAAATCTAAGAATTTTTGAAAGTTTGTGATGGAATTGAAATGACGCAAAACTTAAACTAAGAATTTAACACGCATAAACCAACCAAACAACTCACTAATTAAACAAAGATAAACTAAAATTAAACCTCAACAATGACTTAAGAATAAACACCCACTCAGCATAATGATGACTTGAATGAAATATAAGGATCATGCAACATATCAACTAAATAAAAAAAAATAGCTAAACTAAACAATAAGTAAAGCTTAACTAAATGAATAAACTAGACCTAACAATAGATAAACTCAAACAACTCTTAAATAAGGATGACTAGATTCAGACTAATTAAAGCCAAGACATTTAACATGACATTAACTAAAACAAAACAACTAAACAATCACAAAGGAAAGAGAGAAAATGAGGTAGAGACTTAAACAAATATTTAGTTTCAACATTAATTTTAAATAAAGGCAAGGCAAACTCAATAACAAAAATACTCAACAAATATTAATTCCTACCATGACTTCAAAATAAATAGAAAAGACAAACTAAATTTAATGATATAAATAACCCAAGAAGAATTTAAATTCAACAATTACTTTAAAGAAATGCTGAACTTAACAATTTAAATAATCCAAACTAGTGCTTAAATTTAAGAGAGAGAGAGAGAGAGAGAGAGAGAGAGAGAGAGAGAGAGAGAGAACTTACACAAGCATTAATCTAATACAAAATGTTTCAGCAATGAAATAAACCAACACATCAATTGACTTAAACAAATATTTAACTCCAACACTAACTTTAAATAAAAATAAACTAAGATCTTAACAATGAAAACAATTCAAATAAATGTAAAATCTAAAATAGGGAGAGAGAGAGAGAGAGAGAGAGAGAGAGAGTAGTCGTGAGTTGAAGAATCCCCTGCTCTCCTTGCTGCCCACAGCTCTCCTGTGCGGCGCTGCCCCCTCTCCAAGAAAAGCTCTCTCAAAACCCTATTGAAAAGCTTTCTTTTCTTTACTTTTCTTTTTCTTTCCTTTCTTTCCCTCCAGCCTCACTCTCCAAGTGCCTCACCATAAAAAAACACGGTCAGCGCACCCCAATTTGCATTTTGAAAAGCCCTCCAGCACACACTTGCATGGCTGGGTCACATCAAGGCCCGGCCCACTTCAATTTTTTTTCTTTTCTTGTTTCTTCTCTTTTTTTTTTTGTTCCACCACGCACAAGCCCTATTTTGACCATCTTAGAGCTCATATCTCTCAAGACTCAAAACACAAAAGTTGTAGAGCACTCCCTCAGATTTCCCCAGAATTTTGAGTTGTCTCGATCGGAACTCGAACAAGAAAAGTGCATCGATATCTTGAGAACTCATATATCATAATAATGTTATGTTTGGTATTAGGAAAATTCTATGTAAAGAAAATGAAATAAAAAAATCTAATTTTTGATGTTTGGTTATCAAAAATGGGTGAAAAAGAAAAGAAAATATATTATAAATTAATTAATAAAAAATTTAATTTTACACATTATTAGCGTTTGATTTTTTAATGTTGAATTATCCTAGACTGAAAATTTTTCCCCATTGCAAAATTTGAAAATATTCATTCCGTGCCTACTCTATGTTAAGGATTCATAAAAAAATTTGCATTGTCATTTGTTTATAGAGACGACCATCTTCTTTTGTTCCTATCAAATTATTGTATTATGATCATTTTATTCCTAGGAATAGACATTTTTGAACCAAATGTAACCTCAGATAATCCATTTCATCATATTCTAGAATACCCTTGGTTTATTTTGGTGGATATAGATAGGCAGAATTCTTTTCTGGAGCAACTAGTGGATTGTTACTGATGAGGAATTTTAATTTTTGAATTATCTTACCCCGGAGCTCAGAATTCAGACCTTAAATTTGAATAAAATGCAAATCAAAACTGTAGTCAATTTCATCCAAATTCATACAAATGCCAAACTAATGCATGAAATTCATGCTCCCAAATGCAGCCTTAAACACTGGAGGACTGAAAATTGGTTTTAATTTGCCCTTTCACCACCTTCTATTGGAGGGGGTTTTATTCAAGAGAGTCTATTGAAGGAATTGGAGAGTGCTTTTCTCTTTCTGCTTACCAATTTTGTATGCATTGTGTATTAAGTATCTAAGCGATTTTATCTCTTCGTTTGCATGAATTATCAAGAATGAAATACAATTCTAATAAATTATAATGTTACTAGGGATTGAATGCTGGACTTGGTAATTATCAAGAATGATTGGCCATATTTTATTCTTATTAGGATGTTCTATTTTCATTTTTGTTTTACAGTTTTTAAAAAAACTTCTATTCAATTTGTGTTATCTTTTTACTTTCCAATAAATTCATTTTAATTATCCAAAAAAAAAAAAAAAAAGTGAATTCGCCTGCAAAAGGATATTTATTTTTATTTTATTTTATTTTATTTTTTGCCCCTTAAACTTAAATGAAGGAAGATGCTTTGTAGCAAAATGTCTAGATCTGCAAATGGGTTATGAATAAGAATTTTAAACTCAATTTTCCATTGAATCAAATAGCGGGTAAGCACAAAGCAGAGAATTAGATCTCGATCAGCGACAATTTATTCGGATGGTTAAATGTTTTCTGTTTATCGATACCTTTAAATATATATTGGCATCTTATATTGATATTTTCTTCTATAAAGCAGATGTGAAGGTATTTAAAATCCTTGGGCAAGTTCTCTTGAATTGAGGAACAGCCTAAGCAAGATGAACAAAAAATGATGTAGTGTGAAGGCAGGTTTGTTGCTTCTTGTCCTAATATTCAAGTTCAGTCTTGGTTTGGGCCATCTTTGAGCCTATGCTTTCCATTGTTCATTAGAATAATATATTGTTAATTTGAAAAATAATGTTTTGGGTTGAAAAAAAAGAAGATAAATTGCTTCTTTAAGAAAAGAATCAAAAACTTTTAAATTTTTGAAAATATTTTTTTATTATTTTCTAAAATTATTGTTATTTCTTACTCTGTATTTGGAACCATAGAATTTGGATTTAGTGGATTGTAATAACATATAGTATAAAATTATATTAAACTTCTACCAAGTCCACATAAATCCAAATTCAAACCTCAAAATCAAAATCTCATACACCACCTTATATAATTTTTGAAAAACAAAAGTTGTCCTTTTTGTAATTATTTTGAAGCCTAAAAATAAAAATGAAAAGTTACTTTGCACAACTAAGCAAAGACTTTTTTTTTTTATCATTTTAATGGGTCTTGGAGAACTAAAATGCAAGATAAAATTTTTCTAATTATTTGAAACTAAAAATAGAAAATGGAAATCTTTTTCATAGTTAAACTAGGCCTAAGGAAACAAACAGTCCAATATATTTTCAAAAACATTCAAGTTCATGATACCAGATGTGGCATTCATAAGTAGAGTGCATTAGTCCTTAACGAGAATATTGATCACAAGGGGAAAAAAAAGGTGAAGCGAAATATATGAAATAGTGATATATGTGAAAAATGGTAAATAAATTTGTATCATGTATCGATATCTTGAGAACAAACAACATTATTATGATTCATCCTGGGTATGTTTTCAGTATTATCAGCTATAACAGACGTTTTATGGGCGATATGATTTATTAGCAAATATGAAATTATATGATTATTTAGTACAATATGATGAATGTTTACAGATATACAAAATGTACTGTATATATATAATTGCATTAAATATTCATGTTGTCACACAGCTGTATTTTGTTTATTTTCTCTTACTGTCTCACCCCCGAACTTAATTAATTTTTCAGAAGACCCTAAGAGACCGGCGGGTCGTTGCCGCTTTTGAGTTTGTTGAGTTACCCTACTAAGAGGGTAAGATTTTGTACTAAGATCAGGATTATTTTGTTGTGAAATCCTAGTTGTATCTGGAATGTGATGGGAGATTGAAAATATATGTATGTTATTTTAGTGTAAGTAGACTTTGGTATTATGTTTTATGGTTGGATGATTGTAATTTTATACTTACTGCTGCTTAGATTTTTGCTGTTTATGACTGGTCTATCCCCATTGCCCCCGGGTTGGGTTATTCATATATTTAAATATGCTTATTATTTGATAAATAAGCTGGTCATTACAGCACATGTGTATGTAAAATAATAAAATGATAAATGAAGACACATACGTATGCAGTATATCTTACTTAAATCAAATGTATGTATGCAAATAATTATGACATCAAATAAATATTCATACACATGCTGAAATTAAAGTGCAGAAATTTAAATAAGATAAAGAGAGAGAGTGACATACATATCAAGGTTCGGCTAAACCAGCCTACGTACTTGCCTTGGGCATACCCTCAAGGATTCCACTAAACCTACTCACTTAACCAGACGGAGCAGAAGTCGTTTACTTCCTCTCCTTATGGGGTGAGGAAAACCCCAGTTCAATTATTAGATTGAGCCGAACTAGTCTCACTTACAGTACTGAGACTTCTTAGTTCAATTTTTGGACTGAACCAAATCGGTCTTACTTACGGGGCTAAGACTCCCAGTTCAATTAACGAGTTGAACCCAACCATTACAATAGAAACCATTTTTGTACATAATACAGTGCTTCTAAATAC
The DNA here is from genome assembly GCF_029873635.1 of Malania oleifera. Lineage (NCBI taxonomy): Eukaryota > Viridiplantae > Streptophyta > Magnoliopsida > Santalales > Ximeniaceae > Malania > Malania oleifera. The sequence goes on from NC_080420.1 coordinate 3,334,571, forward strand.
AAGCAGAAATGTACACATTTAAGCTCATAAAAAAAAATACACACTCCAATAATATGAAATAATGCTCAGGGAGTAAAGGTGTTTTACTCAAAATAATATTTTAAATCTATGAACAAAATGTATATGATAAGCACATAAAGATTTAAATTCTATAAAACATTTTCTCCAAAAGTATTTATCAACCAAATAAATAGAAGAAACTCAAAGACTTACCTTCAAAATGATTTTCTAAAAATACGAGTTTAGGTGAGAGCAAATGCACTTTGATAAAATAAAAGCTCAATCAAAATGAATACACTCTTTCAAATGATTTTCAAAAGGTAACAAAGAGTGTTAGGAGAGTATAAAATTTACCCCATAAAAGATTTTGCAATAAAACATGTTTTGGGGGAATTTTGATTAGGATAAAAATTAGAGAGAAAATGGGCTAATCAAAGCTATTAATTTGAGTTATGAAAGGGGTATATATAGAATCAGTGAAATTTTTGACCGTTGGGGATATGTTGGGAATTATTTAAAAAGTTTAATTAATTTTTAACTCTAATTACCCCAGTTAAAAATGAGCAACCCGAGTGTTTCGGGCACCTAACCTGAAGTTCGGTTGTTCGAACAAATACAAGAGAAAAAGCGAGTTTTTGAGATTCGGGTGCCTGAAAATATGTTAGAGTAGTTGAATTGAAGGCGATTCAAAAGACCACGGTCTGGTTGCCAATCTAAAGTTCGATTTACCAAAATTTCATGTTTGGTTGCCCGAAGTGGATTTGAACGTGAAGTTCGGACACCTGGGGAAGGTGAAAAGTGACCGTTCAAAGGTTCAGTCGACCGGGGACACTCAGTTCAATTTGGTTCGGTCGCTCGAACCAAGTCAAACTTGTTGTAATGACCTGCTCCTTTTTCACATATATTTTTTTTAATAAAAAAATTATCATCACATCATACATTCCAGCTCAGCAGGTCACAATCCACCTGGACCCGTGGGCACCAGGGATATATCAAAGCATAAAGTAGAAGCCTTAACAGCAGAAAATATACAAACATGTACATCTCAATACCATATACCACAATATACCAGAGTTACTACAATCACTGTATTTTCATATATACATCCCAAAAATAAAACCTAGGGACATTTCCCACAAAATCTAACTGTCCCTACAAAACTTACCCTTCAAAAAGGTAGATAGACCGTACTATATCAGCGGGCTTTTCCCGCTCTCCTATACGGGGCTACTGAAAAGTTAATAAGATTTAGGGGTGAGATAAAGGGAAATAAACTAATACCAGTGTGTGGCAACATGAGTATTATATGTTCTACATATACCATACATATCATATTTAATACTGTTTATCAAATCTAGGAAAACATACATATATATCAACACATAACAGAATATACTGCATTTTCATAAATATCTCATCTCATACACTAATAATAACATAAAACAATCCTGGTAGGTTAGCTTACTGTTGTCATGTATTACCCCCACATGACCGGGTTGTGTGGCCCGAAGGCGGGACCTGACAATGGTTGGCTGACCATTGCTAAGTCAAACAGTAGTCTGTAGGTCCGATGGGTCTACCCAGACTGGTCCGTACACCAGTGGCGATAACAACACACTTCTTGAAAATAACCACATCGACCATCCAATCTCACACCACTCTGTACAGCGGCGTTAACACAGATATCATGATCACGAGGACCATGGATACATAGCAACGGTACCGTGCAAGTGCTAGCTTAGACCAAACCAACCAGGTTCTGATATCATATACATATACTAAAATCGTGATACATGGATATCTCATATCAATAATTATCAAATCAATCATATCATTTTTCACATATACATATTTCATGAAAATCATTGGCCTGTACGCCGAAATTACACATTTTATCATAGCTCGGCCCGTACGCCGGCAAATCACATAGCACAACCCGTATACTGGCAAATCACATAGCTCGGCCTGTACGCTGGCAAATCACGTAGCACAGTCCGTACGCTAGCAAATCTCATCCATATAGCACGGCCCGTACGCTGGCAAATCATATATATATATATATATATATATATAAATATCTCAGCCCGTACGCCGGTTTTCCATCATAGAAATTCATATTGTCCTCATTCCCAGAAAACAGTATTTCACAACATTTTTATACTCATGCCACGCTAAACAAATTTTCCACGTATTCAACATATCATCATTTAAACAGTATTTTCCAATCATATATATAAATATATTTATTTTTCCTGAAACCAGATACTACATATATATACATGCATTTTCTCAAAACAAAACTAGCTTAATTTATTCCCTTACCTGATTCCTGAAAAGCCCCTAAGAAAATCTTCCCCGTACCCACAAGGTTCTCAACTCAACACCCTGAAAATGAAAACTCGCAGAATTAAAGTTTAGTATTTTCGTACGTACAACATTTTTTATAACTACCACTAAGTCAAATTCGACTTAAAAAGTCTTACCTCAACTTAGGAATGATTCACAATGTTCCCAATCAACACCCTGGAACTGAAAATTTCCAATATTAAAATTCAGTATTTTTACGCGTATATCACTTTCTTCAACTGTCAAAAATCCAAATATGGAATATAAAGCCTTACCTTAGATTTGGGATGAAATCCAACTTCGTTTCCCTGACGATCCGCTCCGGAAGACTTGTAGAGAACTTCGCCAGGAGCGTCGTGGTGGCTTCAGTTTGTCGATCCGGCGAAAAACTAGCCCGGAATCGAAGAGAGAGAGTCGTAGGAGAGAGAGAGAGAGAGAGAGAGTGCACTCACGCACACCAAAAATCCAATTCAATTTGGATTTTGACTTTGAAAGCTTCTTGAAAAAGCTTGTGTTATTAATTAAAGTAAAGTTTCTTGAAGAAACTTTCACACTTTATATATATATACACACACACACACACACACACACATATATATATATATATACATGCTTTAATATATATATATATATATATATATATTTGTTCCTTATCATACTATTCATTTTACTTGTTAATTTAATTAATTAATTTTATTTTATTATTTTATAATTATTATTATTATTTTAAAATTTTATTTTATTTTTCCTGATTACTACACTTGTTGACCCATCAACCATTCGATCAATTGAGGCGTTTTCAACGCACACAGTTTGGTCGCTCGAAACTCTTTCACACTTACGATTTTGTCTTGTTTCTGTTTTTTTTGCAAAATTATGTGTAGTGACCTAGGGTCAATCTAAGGCCTAAGCATTTTAATTTACCCTAAGGTCTGTCTACGGTTCTATCTGAGCTTACATTCATATAATGCAGGATGAATGCAGTTATAACAAACCAAATTAAAATCGAATGCAATTACAACACAAAACATGTCTTCTTTTTCTCCTTTACTCTTTGACTCCACAGAATACGCCAGAATGATGATAAACTTGAAATTCCTCCCGTATTTCACTTCTCCTCATGTGTGTGTTGAATTATAACTTGTCCAGTCACTAGATTCAACACATAAGTAACACGTGTGTTTGTCAGCATCAAAACAAATATCAGACTCAAAAAGCCAACAATCTTTTTTGTCATTATTTTGTTGTTGTCATATAATTTGTGTGATTGTGTTTCTGTACTATTCATCATTGGTTGCTGCAATGTACGATTGGTTATTTCTGTTGCGCATTGCATTGCACAGCACAAATTTATCAAGAAAAATATCCATTCTTTTTTTAATTACATGTTGAATGTAATAACACAAACTTTAATAAAAGTGATCTCTTTCTAAATTATAATATTCCTATACAATTTTTTAATTACAATTCATTAAATTCTACTTTATTTCAAAAACATAATATTATTTTTTAGATTAAATGTTGGATTACCAATGCATAATTTCACATGTGTTGAAATGTCCATTGACTAGTTCTTTAAAAAAAATATATGGAAATAAACTTATAGTAAATCCTTGTTGATACAACTTTATAAACCATGAACAATCTAAGGATCCTTTGGAACCACTTATCAAAAAAGTACTCTCGGAAAAGTGCTTATCTGAAAAAGTATTTATACATAAGTAGCTTGGGATTACTTATTTACTATATGTACTTTTTTAGATAAGTTTTTTTTTTTAAACTTAGTTTTCTTTAAAAAGTAATTTGAAAAGTACTTTTTTTAATAAGTATTTATTTTAGTTAATCAATCCTACTTGTTGACACAAGTAATACAAAAGTTATTTTAGTCCATGTTTAATTTATCATCTTTAAAGGAAATGATAACAACATACTAGTCATTCAAAAGATAAAAAATACCCCCTACAAAAAGAAAAATAGATTTTGAGAAACAATAGAATACTCTAATCACACAAAAAAATGAAAATTTCCACAAATCGCTACCGATTATACAAAAATTAACTCTCTTCAACATTTCCAATTTGAATGCTATTCAATCAATTACTTCCATTCTCCAAACTCTACAACTCAACAAACTTCTTAATTATTCCTTCTTCGAGCAACACTTTTGATTGTCTTTTTTTTTTTTCGCCAAAATGGCCAATTTAAGAATACATTACATGGCCATTACTCATGACGACATATCCTTTGAACTCAAAATTTTGATTTTTTTTTTTTTTTGAGATTTCTCTGTTTGAAAAGATTGCATCCACTAAAGGGCTTTTGATAACTCGAATGAACACAAAACTTGAATTGATTAATTCAATGCCATTGAAATTAGGGTTTGAATCATCAGATGCATCAACCTTAATCTTGTGAACACCACCATGTTGATTTGGACCATGGCAGTATTAGTAAAAAGCTGCATATTCTCGAATCTTCTTTGAACATGTTAAGTCACAGAGCACTGATTCAAAAATTGAGAATATCTTCAATTTTAGAATCAAATCTTGCAGATCTCTATTGAAACCTTTCGATACTTTCACATCTTCACCACCACATTGTTCTAAAATCTTCATGAGTTCTTGAACAATTTCTTAATAAAGTAGAGGAGGATATTCTGGTACGTTTATTGCTTAGTTGGGTTAAGGCTGGTGGGGGAGGATTGCTAGCCTTATTTCATATAAAAAGGTTAAGGATCCTCTTCTTTATCAGTCCAATCCTACTGGGCACATGTTGCACTAAACATGGACTAAAAGTCCTTAGCAACGCTTAACCCATTTATCAAACCAAAGGCACTTTAAAGGGCTAGAACATTGTATTCTTATGTTCATTTATTTTAATCAGAGTGAAATTAGAGCGAGTTCGGATCAAGTTCGAGAGTTTGCGTTGATGCATACCTTTTTCATATTTTGATCAAATTACATTGTGTTTTTTAATTTAGATTTGGAACAAACTTGGGTTGACATGTGTTGTTTGGAATGGCGAGGGTTTTTTTTTTTCTTTTCTTTTTTTCTTTCTTTTTTGATTAAATTGCATGTATTTTTTCTTTTGGGGTTTAAATAAACCTAATAATAGCACAAACACTTTTGTAGTTACAATGAATTGCTTCTCAAAGGTTATACAATTTTAAAAATTTAGTAATAATATATTAGTTATAATATAATGTGATAATTAATTATCACACTATTTAACATAACAACCAATAATTTATTTCACATATTTATTAACAAAAAGAGGCCTTTCTCCAATATTCGAACTTGTTTTTTGGTAATCTTTGGATCTTAAAAAATTAAAAAAATTTCCCCAAATAAGGATTTTCTAACACTTAAGCAAATAAAATTAAAAATATCATTATTAGTAGCATTATTAAGTATTATCTCATTGCATGAAATTTTTCAGGAAGGGAACAGAAAATTTGATACGTAAAAAAATTAAATAGTGTAAAAGTAAAAAAGGGTAATAATTTTTATTTTAATCCTCAATTCAACAAATAATCTCTGTGGGCCCACCACGGCTCATCCTAGCAAGCCTGTGTGCCAACGGCCAACTGCCCCAAGCTGCAAAGGCACATCTCCGCCTTTGAAGGGCAGTAACGACCAACCGCTGATCTATATTTTAATTTAAATAAATAAATTATAGTTTTATTATGTTTAATATTTATATTTATATTTAATATTTAATTCCCTCGTTCGTTCACAGATTGGGGCAAAAAAATAAAATAAAACAAAGCAGTAAAATAAAAAATAAAAAAACGTTTTGAGTGCTTATCCGGAATCACCCCTTGGACGCACAGTGAGAGGGAGAGAGGGAGAGAGAGAGAGAGAGAGGAAGCTACGTCAGCCGCGGCGGCTCTCGCTCGAGGTGGCGCCACCGCAACAGTCGAAGACGACGAAGATGAAGGGTCTTTTCAAGTCCAAGCCCCGCACGCCGGTCGATGTCGTCCGCCAGACACGAGATCTTCTCATCTATGCCGATCGCGGCACTTCGGAAGCCCGCGAAAGCAAGCGCGAAGAGAAGGTTGGAGATTTCGCTATATGTTTTCGTTTCGTCTCGTCTCTTTTTTATTTTTTTTCATGCTATTGGTTTGGTTTTATGCTATCGATTCCGGGTTTTGTTGGTTTTTCGATTGGTTTCTCTGGATCTGAAATGGTGTTATTCTTTGTCATTATTTGTTTTTGAATTTTTAGGGAATCGAGTTCGAACTTTAGAATGGATTTAAGTGCTAAATGATTAAAGTTTAGTGTAGTTATTGTACCAAGTTTACTCGGGAATTGTGCCGATTTAAAATATACTGTGATTATCTCAGGGAAAAATTTCTATGGATTATTATTATTATTATTATTATTATTATTATTATTATGTTTTAAAAATTGTGTAGGACGAATAAATAAAATTTGTGCATTTTCCTGCCGACATTAAGTGCGTATGCATGGGATTTATTATTCTTCCCAGTTTGTGTTCTGTTGTATGTTAAAGATATTCCCTTGGAGGTTACTATTTGTTGCTTTAAAGCCTCCATTTTATGCTAATTTAGTTCATACCAGTTCTACTTCCTGGATTTTGCTGGCTTCACTTGTGTTTTTTGGATCGTGATCAATAGTGTTCTATGTCATTTTTTCTTTTTGCATCTTCTAGGGAATGGAGTTCACGTCTGACTCTTCCTTTGTTTGGGGAGATGTGGATCGAAAGGAGAAGGGAAAAGAGATGGCCTCTTGTTTTGTTGACAAAGAATGGAAAGAGCATAGTTGTAGTGAGCGGTTGAGAGAAGAGGAAGAAATTTTTTTGGAGAGATTTGCAAAAAAATAAAATAAAAAATAAAATGGAGATAAGCAATTCATAAGATAGAAACACCCTTAAATAATTATATGAGGTGGTCAGTGTAGTGGGTGTTACTTTTGTTGAATTATGGCTCATTCTAGAAGCCTACCATTTCCATTGAAGTCTTCAATGGTGGGCTATTTTTTCAAAGGTAGGTGATTGGTGGTTGTAATAGTGGTATTTCCTAACCTATATAAACCCATCACCTACATTTGTAATCTCATCCCCAAATTTGCCTACTTCTCTCTTAGTCACATTCTCTCTTCTCTCTCTCATTTTGTAATATTTCTACAATAGAGAAATATTGATTGATAGTGTCCGAGGACGTAGGCACAATTAGCCGAACCTCGTTAAATTCTGGTGTTCTTCATTTTATCTATTCAGTAGTTAACTTTTGTCGGGTATAGTTGTAGTAATATATTGTGTGAATTACATGTCTAAGGAAAATTTTGTCTAGGAAAGAGGGATTTAAGCGGTCCGTTGTGACCCCCCACTTCCCTGGGAATTTACCTGGTGTAATTTTGCACAATTATTCATTCTCTATTTACCTGTACAATAGTAAACTGTGGTAAAGTTAGGTGGAACAATCTCAAGTTTCACAACAATTGGTATCAGAGCCAAGGTTATTCTTAGTATGCTATGTGGTTGCAGCTTAGTCTGATCTTCCACATCAGAAAAGTTTTCCTTGGGCTATTGGCATTCCGCATCGGCAACTATTGAATAGCATTTATGGCAGAGATGGCAGATAGTGCAAAAGCATCCACATCAAACTCGTCTATTTTGGCAAGAACTATTGTGACAAATGCCAGATTTGTAGTGGAGATTTTCGACGGCACTGGTCATTTTGGTATGTGGCAAAGTGAGGTTCTAGACGCTCTCTTTCAGCAAGGTCTAGACATTGCCATTGAAGAAGAGAAACCAGAAGATATTGAGAAGAAAGAATGGGGGATCATCAATTGGTTAGCATGTGGTACAATTCGATCGTGTCTTTCAAGAGAGCAAAAGTATGCATTCTGTAAGGAAACTTCTGCAAACAAGTTGTGGAAGGCACTGGAGGAAAAGTTTTTGAAGAAAAGCTCTCAGAACAAATTCCATATGAAGAAGAGACTATTTCGCTTCACTTATGTCTCAGGTACCACTATGAATGATTATATCACCAACTTTAATAGGTTGGTTACTGATCTAGTTAATCTGGATGAGACTTTTAAAGATGAAGACCTGGCTTTGATGTTGTTGAGATCCCTTCCTGAGGAGTTTGAGTTTCTTGAAACTACTCTGCTCCATGGAAAGGATAAAGTGTCTCTTAGCGAGGTTTGTGCTGCTTTGTACAGCTATGAATTGAGGAAGAAGGACAAGCTTGAAAGCACAAGTGGAGCCAACGAGGCTCTAGTAGTTCGAGGTCGTTCACAAAGCCAGAATAGTAGAAAGAAAGAGAGATCCAAGTCAAGGTCCAGACCAAACAAAGATGAATGTGCCTTTTGTCGGGAAAAGGGGCACTGGAAGAAAGACTGTCCGAAGCTAAAGAATAAAGGCAAACCTGATAAAGGAAAGGCCATCTCAAATGTGGCTGAGTACGAAGATGGAAGCTCAGATCTTTCGCTTGCTGCTACGCCATCAACTAGTTCTTCGAGTATATGGCTACTAGATTTTGGGTGTAGCCATCATATGTGTCCCAATCGGGATTGGTTCTTTGATTTTAAAGAACTAGAAGGTGGAGTCGTCTACACGGCAAATGATGTCCCTCTTACCACACATGGGATTGGTTCAATCCGCTTGAGGAATCAAGATGGATCAATCAAAATATTGACGGACGTTAGATATGTACCAAGTTTGATGAAGAATCTTATTTCTATGGGAACCCTAGAATCAAAGGGATTCAAAGTAACAGCAGAAAACGGAGTCATAAAGATCATCTTTAGTGCACTCATGGTAATCAAGGGAATTCGGAAGAACAATAACTTGTATCACTATCAAGGTCGTACAGTTATTGGGACGGCAGCAACAGTTTCTTCTGATGATAAAGAAATAGAAGCAACTAGGTTATGGCATATACGCTTGGCGCATGCAGGTGAAAAATCCTTGGGACTTCTTACAAATCAAGGATTATTAAAGGGAGCAAAGACCTGCAAGCTAGATTTCTGTGAACATTGCATCAAAGGGAAGCAAACAAAAGTGAAATTTGGTACTGCAATCCATAATACCAAGGGTATTTTGGATTATGTTCACTCTGATGTGTGGGGACCTTTCAAGACAACTTCACTGGGAGGAAAACACTACTATGTGACCTTTGTTGACGATTTTTCTCGAAGAGTATGGGTGTATACTATGAAAACTAAGGATGAAGTGTTAGGAGTCTTCCTCAGATGGAAAAATATGGTGGAAACTCAAACAAGCAGAAGGATCAAGTGCCTCTGTACAGATAATGGTGGAGAATATAGAAGTGATCCATTTCTTAAAGTCTGCGAAGATGAAGGTATTATTCGACACTTCACAGTGAGAAGTACACCACAACAGAATGGAGAGGCAGAACGTATGAATCGAACACTGTTGGAGAAGGTTCGGTGTATGTTGTCCAATGCTGGGTTGGGTAGAGAATTTTGGGCTAAGGCTGTAACATATGTCTGCCACCTCATCAACCGCCTACCATCTACTGCTATTTGTGGTAAAACACCATTGGAGAAATGGTTTGGAAAGCCTGCTATAGATTATGATTCCTTACATGTATTCGGTTCCACTGCCTACTATCATGTCAAGGAATCAAAGCTGGATCCGAGGGCTAAGAAAGCAATCTTTATGGGAATCACCTCTGGAGTAAAGGGATATCGTCTTTGGTGTCCAAAGACAAAGAAAATAATCTTCAGCAGGGATGTTACCTTTAATGAATCTACATTTTTAAGAAAGGTGACAACAGAAAGTGTTGAGCAAAAAAATGGTGCTCCAAAACAGGTGGAGTTTGATAGAAGAATTGTTTACCCAGAAAATGAAGACTCTCCTATGGTAGAAGAAGAGTCGCCTGTAGAAGAGGTTTCAACCCAAGAACCTCCATAGCAACATGAATCTATTGCATTGAGTAAGCCAAAGAGAAAAATTAGAAAGCCTGCTCGCTTTGTTGACATGGTGGCTTACGCATCTCCAATTGCAAACGATGATACTCCTGTTACTTACAATGAAGCAATCCAAAGTTCGGAAGAAGAAAAGTGGAGGGAAGCCATGAATGAAGAAATGTAGTCCCTTCATAAGAATCGAACATGGAAGCTTGTTAGTCTTCCGAAGGGAAAGAAGGCAATTGGATGTAAATGGGTATATACAAAGAAAGATGGATTTCCTGACAAGAATAATGTTCGCTACAAAGCAAGGTTGGTGGCTAAAGGCTATGCACAAACGGAGGGAATTGATTACAATGAGGTATTTTCTCCAGTAGTAAAACATTCCCCCATTAGAATCTTATTGGCTTTGGTAGCAAAATTGGATATGGAACTAGTTCAATTAGATGTAAAAACTGCATTTTTACATGGAGACTTGGAAGAGGAAATCTACATGACTCAGCCAGGAGGTTTCAAAGTTGCTGGAAAAGAAAATATGGTGTGCAAACTTAAAAAATCGTTGTATGGATTAAAGCAATTCCCAAGGCAGTGGTACAAACAATTTGACAAGTTTATGATGGGGCAAAAGTACAGAAGAAGCAAATATGATCACTGTGTGTATTTTTGCAAGCTACAAGATAGATCTTTTATATATCTTCTTCTTTATGTTGATGATATATTGATAGCCTCCAAAAGTCAGACAGAAATTGACAAACTGAAGGCTCAGTTGAATAGAGAGTTTGAGATGAAGGATCTAGGCGAAGCAAAGAAAATTCTCGGTATGGAGATAAGTAGAGATAAGAAATTGGGGAGGCTTTGTTTGACTCAAAAACAATATTTGAGGAAAGTACTGAAGCGTTTTGGTATGGATAAGAAGTCAAAACCTGTTAGTACTCCGCTTGCTCCTCATTTCAAGCTGAATGCATCTATGTCTCCAAAAACTGAAGCAGAACGAGAATACATGTCAAAAGTACCGTATTCAATTGCTGTTGGTAGCTTGATGTATGCCATGGTGTGTACAAGGTCCGATATTTCACAAGCCGTTGGAGTTGTGAGCAGGTATATGCATGATCCTGGAAAGGAACATTGGCAAGTTGTGAAATGGATTCTACGATACATTTTGTATACGGTAGATGTTGGACTGATATTTGAGCAGGATAAGCAAGATGATCATAGTATTGTTGGATACTGTGATTCCGACTACGCTAGTGATTTGGATAAGTGTCGGTCAACTACTGGCTATGTTTTTACTCTTGCAAAAGCGCCGGTTAGTTGGAGGTCTACCTTACAGTCAACAGTTGCTTTGTCCACTACAGAGGCAGAGTATATGACAGTCACAGAGGCTGTGAAGGAGGCAATTTGGCTTCAAGGATAAGATTTGGGAATTGAACAAAAGCACATCAAGGTGCATTGTGATAGCCAAAGTGCTATCCATCTAGTAAAGAATCAAGTCTACCATTCAAGGACAAAACACATCGACGTTCGATATCACTTTGTTCGAGAAATTCTGGAAGAAGGTGGAGTAGTAATCCAGAAGATTCGAACCACTGGGAATCCTGCTGATATGATGACAAAAGTGGTAACTGTGGTCAAGTTTCAACATTGCTTAAACTTGATCAACATTGTTGAAAATTGAAAGATTTGCGCTACAAGCGCGTTTGAAGACATTATGGAATCTATGAGAGATGTTAAGAGATGGAATTTCGCCAAGGTGGAGATTTGTTGAATTATGGCTCATTCTAGAAGCCTACCATTTCCATTGAAGTCTTCAATGGTGGGCTATTTTTTCAAAGGTAGGTGATTAGTGGTTGTAATAGTGGTATTTCCTAACCTATATAAACCCATTACCTCCATTTGTAATCTCATCCCCAAATTTGTCTACTTCTCTCTTAGGCACATTCTCTCTTCTCTCTCTCATTTTGTAACATTTCTACAATAGAGAAATATTGATTGATAGTGTCCGAGGACGTAGGCACAATTAACCGAACCTCGTTAAATTTTGGTGTTCTTCATTTTATCTATTCAGTAGTTAACTTTTGTCGGGTATAGTTGTAGTAATATATTGTGTGAATTACATGTCTAAGGAAAATTCTGTCTAGGAAAGAGAGATTTAAGTGGTCCGTTGTGACCCCTCACGTCCCTGGGAATTTACTTGGTGTAATTTTGCACAATTATTCACTCTCTATTTACCTGTACAATAGTAAACTGTGGTAAAGTTAGGTGGAACAATCTCAAGTTTCACAACAACTTTTGTCTTCTTTTTCTCTCCACACTTTTTTGCAAGCTGCTTTGTTTTCTCTTCTATTTTATTCTCACCTCTTCTATAAACTCATTTTTACTTATCTTCACTATTCTTTAACCAAAAAAATGTTAAAGTGTAGTAGCATTGCCATCGGCAAGTGTTACTTGAGTATTTGCCTGCTGGCACTAAATATGCATGCATGGGGTATATTTTTCTTCTCAATTTGCGTTTTTGTTGTTTGTTTTGGGTAATTCACTTGGGGCTTATTATTTGTTGCTCTAAAACCTTCATTTCTATGCACATTGATTTCGTACAAGTTTTACGTCCTCTCTGTTTATATGAATGTGTATTAGAAATTTAATTACAAAAGGATTCTAGTGTAGTCCTGGTTGTCACATTTTTAAATACAGTCTTTTGTGTTATATTAATAGAGTCCATTATTCTCACTTTGATTTTTGAGCTGAAGTTACGCTGGATCATTCTGTCACTGGTACATTGCCATTATTGACGCTCATCTGAATTCAGTGGAAGGATGACTAAGAGCTAGCAAAATTTAGTTGAATTTTAAAATAATCATGATTACAGCTTAGAGTGTGTGAAATACTAATTGTGTGCGCAATTGTCTTGGTTGGGTATTAAAGAGGAGAAACAGGTTCAAACTTTCCCATTTTTTTTTTCTCCACTGTCCTGCAGATGGCTGAGTTGGCTAAGCTCATCCGAGAGTTGAAATCAATTCTTTATGGCAACGGTGAATCTGAGCCAGTTCCAGAAGCTTGCGCACAGTTAACCCAGGAATTCTTTAGGGAGAACACTCTGCGCCTTTTCATTATCTGTCTTCCAAAATTAAACTTGGAGGTATGAAAAGTGATTTTCTCGCAAAATGCCCTAATTTTAGATGGATAATTTTTTTTGCTCATGTTTTCAGTTTTTGCAGTTGCATTATTAGATGATTGATGATATGCTTACCTCTCGAATTTACTGCTTTCTTTGAGCTTTGGGGTTCTAGTTGCAAGATAGATCATGTGTGTTACCTAACATGACAAAAAATAAATTTCTGCAGGCCCGTAAAGATGCCACTCAAGTAGTTGCTAATTTGCAGCGGCAACAAGTTCATTCACGATTGATTGCATCCGATTACTTGGAAGCAAACATTGATTTAATGGATATTTTAATTGCTGGGTATGCTACTATTTAATTAAGTTTTGTATGGGGTTATTTATGAGTTATCTTCTTGGTGGGCTGGTTGACCATGGTCAAATTGGGAGCTTATCCTCTTACTATATGCTTGCTTTGTTCGTTGGATTTTGTTTGAATTTTTTTTTTTTGTGTGTGTGGTTGCTTCCTATTAGATGAAGAGATAGATTTTGTCTGAAATGAAAATACTGTATTGTTCTCTTAAAGCTTGAACATTTGAACTCGTCATAACAGTTTGGTAGGATAACATGTTATTAATTATTTTTGGTACTTTAGAATGATGAGATTTCATGGGGCGGTCTGAAAAAAACTAAATAGAGGTTCAAATTTGTGTGATATAATACATTCAAGGAAAGGTTCTTCTGCTTGTCAATTGAAAACTAATAATTAGTCTGTGCATTTAGGTGGTAGAGGTCAGAGTGTCAGACTGTTAGTTGCTAAAATGGTGGCAGTGATCAAATAAACTCAAGTGAAAGATTTTCATTCTTGTTCATTGGCAGTTGAGAATTAATTTGTGTCAAACTGATAGGCCTCAGAAAGATTCTTTAAAATCTGAACACATAAAGATGTTAGACCAATTTTGATGTAGAAGCACAAGGGAAAATTCTTGGATTACTCAATATAGGTTGAGGGTAATTGAAGGAAAGCATTAGAAAAGCTAGGCCTGTTCAAATCTGACAATGAACTGAAATAAGATAGAATTAATATGCTGTTAAGTGATAGATCTGAGACAGTTTCTTTAAAACATGAACACAAGAAGAAGTTACACCAGTTTTGATGTAAGAGAGAAAAGCATGGGAAATTCTTGGAGTACTGAAATTAGGGTTGGGTTTATGAGAATTGGGCATAATTGAAATTATGTTAGATAATTTAGGCTCGTTCAAATCTGGCAATAAAATTGTAATGAGATAGAATTACCGAGAGATGGGAAATTTTAATCTAGACACACTAGATTTGCTCTAGCACTCCTAAGGAAAGGACTGAGACAATCTTAAAACGACAATAAATTCTGAAACTGTTTTCTTTCGTTGTGCATACGCTGCTTGCTTATGTAGAAAATAAGACCAATAAAAAACCCAGGGAAAATAAATTTTTCACAATTTCAGCCACCAATCAGATCGAAAGTTAATTCTAAAATCAAATAAAGTTGCTGTGAACAGAACTTTGCTATGGTGATGTGAAGTGAACAGCAGCATGAACAGTTCGCCAAAACTCTGAGTAAACGTATGCATGGCTGATTGCTATCAATTTTGCAATTGATTTTTATTTATTTTCTTGTTGGGCGGGTTTTCTTGAGTGGATTTCAGGCTAGATGCTCTTGTTTTGAATTGTTTTTTTGCTGTGTATGTGGGTGAGTGTGTAGGCATAAAGAAATGTGTTGTTGATCATTTATCAATATGTATAATTTAACATTGACTATCAGTTAACTTTTAATGTTCAAATGATGGTTTGTCCAGTTATGGAAACACTGACATGGCTTTGCATTATGGTGCGATGTTGAGGGAATGCATACGTCATCAAAGTGTAGCAAAGTGAGTATAATTAACAGTGATAGTCAATATATTTGTGATTTATACTCTAAATTGAAAATGTATGGCAAAAGGAATTCCTTTTCCATTTTTCCTCTGGATGTAAAAACTGATAGATTTCCAAATTTCAATCTTGGGGATCCTTTGGATATGTTTTTTTTTTTTTTTTTTTTGAAGTTTTTAGTTTTTTTTCAGTGATGTTTTACCTTGGGGATAATGCATGTTGATGCTAGGAGTAAGCAGTCAGCCAATATGGGCATCTCTTATAATTTGAAATTAGCCAATTGATTCCGTTTAACTGAACCAACCAAAATTTTCCTTATTCACTGAGCCAAAATGACTGGAATTGTTGTCCAATTAAATTAGTCAATTCAGTTACTGAAATAATCCTTATCCAGGCATCCATCACAAAGGCAGTAGGCATATTTCAATCCAGGAAAATAAATAAATAAATAAAAAGAAAAAAACCTGTATGCTACAAAAGTGAGGCAAAATGAATTGATATAAGGCCTAAAATTCTAAAAAGTTATCCTCCAGTTTGTGCAACATGATCTACTTTGAAGTCGTGCTCTGTAGGAACCTCATTTGAAATATTTCAAATGCGTCTATGTGGTTCAGATAAATGTCAAAGCTACACTATGATGCTGTTTTTTCTTGAGGACGTGCTTCATTCTCATGGGTAATGAACTAATGATGTATAGACCTTATGGTAAAAATTTTTTAAGTTTAATTATTGTCTGCTGATGTGTTGGTGGTGTTTGTCCAGTGTAAGTTTTGTTACATCACCACTCAGCCTAGAATTGAAGAGCTTAAGCTGTTAGGTGGTGGGTCAACAATGTCTATCAATCCATCTAACACCTCATATGCGACCCTATCTCGCTTGTGAAGAGGTCAGCAGAAAAACTTGAACAGGTGCACAAATACGAATAGGAAAAAGCGTGCTATAACCTTAAGCTAAAAACATAAGCTGTTATGATAGGTGGTGGGCCAACAGTGTGTATCAAGCTACCTAACGACTTTAGTCATATGTTCAATTTTCTTACTTTTTATTTTTCTGAACATAATTAAATTGTATGTTTCTCCAGATATGTTTTGGAAACAGAGCACATGAAGAAGTTTTTTGATTACATACAACTTCCAAATTTTGACATTGCCGCAGATGCTGCTGCAACTTTTAAGGTCAGCTTGCTATTGATGATTGTTTGAAATCTCTCTCTCTCTCTCTCTCTCTCTCTCTCTCTCTCTCTCTAACTTAATTATTTGTCCTTCATATTAATTAAACAAATCAATATGCTAACAAACCTTAAGGTCAGGAGTACAGAAACAGTCTCTCTGAGTGTGGAGTTAAGGTACATCATCCCCTACCTCCAATGGTGTGGGACTCTTGTGCACTGAGTGTTAAAAAATAAAAATAAAAATTCCAGGGTAAAAAGTGAAACTTACACACCCCATGAAGATACACTGCAAAGCCCATATTTTTAAATATACCAATACCTCTGCTACATGAAAATGTTAATGTACTGCTGTTGAAAGAATCTTACTTAATGTAAAGGGCAAGGTGTTGAACTTCAGAATTCAGATCTTTTAGCCTTATAGATTCTAATGTTAGGCTGCTTTCTGCTTTAAGGCTAGAATAGCTTTCTAGCTTGATTTGTCTTCGTAATTTACTAATTTTTTTCTTGGAGCTTAATATATAATATAACAGCTTACTTTCTTGAAAAAAAGTAAAATAAAATGAAAACTCAACATGCCCTGTTAAAGGATACATTTTTCATCCATTTATGAGGACAATTTTGTCCTTTTATAATTCCCCCCCACCCCCTTGTGTATTTCTAAAAAATACCCTCCACACTATCCCTAAAACTAATTTTTCAAGTCATTTTTTTTAAAAAAAATAGAAAAATAATTTTGAAATTCAAATTTTTTTTTTTCTGATTGCAGACACAATGGCATGGCATGTACGCAAGAAAATGCATATGCACATGTGCTCTACACATGCTTTCACATACATGGAACACATGGATGCATGCACATATGAACACCTACATACAATCGTGTTGACATCCATGTTTTGGGTACATATGCTCTCATGCTCATGCATGCACTTGCACTCACATGCACAATTGCACACATGCCCATCTGCTTGTGCATGGGCTCGCACACTTGAATATCTAGACATGCATGCACATAATCATGTAAAACATATTAAGTTATTGTCAAATATGGATAAAAGGGCAAGACAGACATCCATAAGTTTAACATATATGTTAATAAAGGGGTGTTTCTGTGGTTAAAATTCTAAAATGATGGTTTTGGTGGGTTCTGTAGGATTTTTAAAAACATAGGGGTGTGTGTTGTTATTTTCAAAAACCTAAAAAGGGTGCTGGTGGATTTCCCTAATTTGATTCTTGCATTTGCTTCATATTTTTTACCTTTAGACCTCATGATCATGGTCTTAAATTTCCACAAAATTGTCAAAATTTCTGATTTTTGTCACCCTCGAAATCAAAATGGCAGTCAATTTCTGTCTTGCATAATTTTCGTCGAAATCTGAACGAATCATCCCAAAATTTATCGAGATCTTGAAATTTTAGGGAAACTTGTTGAAACAAAATTCAAATAAGAGATTTAGGAGTAAAGTGAAATTTCTCTCTTAATTTATTTTATTTATTTTTATCGAAACAAAATATTATTACAAATGTTTTTGAAGTTATATGAAAAAATAAACTTATAGCAACAATTTATATAACCATTTATGTCTAGATTATCATTGTTTGCATAATAAATAATATTTAAATGATTTATGAATTTCATTGTATTAACTGAATATGTTTACTGTACATTATCTTACAAATATGTTTATAACACATACTATATTACAACTTTTCCACCTCATACACAACATAAATGTATTTAACTTGTAATATATTAGTCGTAAAACTTACATTATTATGTTTGTTAACCATTTCTAAAGTTTCACAAAGAATTTCATGCTTTACTACTGATTTCCGTTATTTTTTCAAATAGAAATCGAAATTGACATCGAAATCGAAATTTCCGTTGAAATTTCTGTACTTTTGGAGCTTTGAAATTTGAGTTGAAATCGAAATTTAAGACCTTGCTCATGATTGCATTATGCTACAATATATTGACATCATATTTCTATATAATAATTGAACCATTGAAGTTTTTTTCATTTGCTGCTGTTGGGCTATTGGCCCATGATTATGGGGCATTATAATGTAGAAATGTTGATGACTTTTGTTATATAGTTGAGAAAATTTGTTTTTCATAGACTAACATAAGTTGTTGAAGGAGAATTACGAAGTTCACGCTAATAAGACTTTATGCTTTCTGGCAGTCATGGTGTTTGTCATTTAGTTGTGGTTTCCCTAGCTTGTACTTATGTTACCTTAATTCTTTGTCACAGGAACTCCTGACAAGGCATAAATCTACTGTAGCTGACTTCCTTTCAAAGAATTATGACTGGGTAAGTGTTGATTTTGCTTTTATGTGAATATGTTGTAAGTGCATTTCCATACAACCTATTTAAGATAGTTGGTAGTTCTGTGATGCATTCAATTGAAAAAACACATTAAAACTGCATGGAAGTACTTAGAAACTTACCAAATTGTATTAGATAGGAAGAGAGAGAAAGAGAGAGAACATGTGTGATCCAACTCTGTCCACTCCCCCTTGGGGGAGGTGTTGGTGGTGTTTCTTTTTTCTTAAACTAGGAGGGTACATTGTTTATCATAAAAGATTATAAAGTTATTCTAGGAGAAAATTTATGGCTTGTTTGGTATTGTTGTTGTTTTTTGTTTTTGTTTCTTCATAGTGAAAAAAAAAAAATTATAAAGACACGTTTGTTTCTATTGTCAGTTTTTTGTTTCTATTGTCGAATTTTAATTGTTTGCCAAAAAACTGAAAACCAGATTTTATGGTTTGCAGTTGTTTGGGTAACCTATTTTCAAAATTTTAATATCTAGAAATAGTTTTTTTAGATTAAATTAGTCATTGATACACTTTTAAGTTAAAATAAAAAATAAATGATCATATGAATTTAAATATAATTAAAATAAAAATATACATAAATTTCAAATAATAATAATAAAGCCAATTACAAAATACTTTTACTATTTTTCAATTGTCATGTCCAATAAAATTTTTATTGTAAAGTAAATTTTGAAAGTAGAACAATTAAGTAAAATAATTATAATAAGTTTTATTTTTATTACAGTAATTTTTGAATGTGTATTATTTGTAGTTTTATTATCTTAATCATATTTTATAATATTTTGATTTAAAGATGAAAAAAATGAAAATTTTTTTAATTAAGTTTTTAATTTGTATTAGTTTTATAAATGTTAACCAAACAAGTTTGCTAGTTTCTAGTTTTTAGTTTCTGTTTTTGA
This sequence comes from Malania oleifera, assembly GCF_029873635.1. Classification (NCBI taxonomy): domain Eukaryota; kingdom Viridiplantae; phylum Streptophyta; class Magnoliopsida; order Santalales; family Ximeniaceae; genus Malania; species Malania oleifera. Next base: position 3,354,237 of record NC_080420.1, read on the forward strand.
TTTTTGGTTTTCTTTTTTAGTTTTCGTTTCTTTAATTTTTGACAGTGATACCAAACGACCCATTAACTGCCCAATAATAGAATATTTGTGTTTATATGCGTTAAAAAATTGAAGAGTAAGGGTAACATAGATCAATGTAAGAGAGCTAGGTGGTGGAACCTAAAAGGAGAAAATATAATAAAATTTAAGATAAAATGATAAAAGACGGTGACTAGACAATAGGAGATAATGCAAACACAACCCCCCATTCTATTAAAGAGATAGCAAAATACACTTTTGAAGATCCTTGGTAGCAAAGAGGGTTGGTGGTGGGATTATGATGTCCAAAAAGTTGTTAAGATAAAAAGAATGTGGTTTAAGACATTGCAAAAATTTTGAAACATGGAGAACTTTGAAAAGTATAAAGAGGTTATAAAAGATGCCAAAAGTTTATTAGTGAAGCTAAACATCGAGTGTGTAATAATTTATATACTAGACTAGATATAAAATAAAGGGAAAAATACATTTAAACTTGCTAGAGTTAGAGAAAGAAAGAGTTGAGACTTGGTCCAATGTATAAAAGATGGGATGATAGTGTGATAAAGGGCATCCTTGGCATGGTTTTAAATTGCAGTCATGGGTAACGTCGTGTAATGGTTGTGAGCGTCGTGGGACGTGGGAGAAGTGGACGTCTTGTAAAGGGATGTGGTCGTGGAGGGCCAACTTGAAAGAAAAAAGGTAAAAAAATGTCAGGTCCTAAACCTGAATGTGTTTAGTTAATGGTTATTATGTCTACTTTAATATGTAGTTGTCTTATGTGGGATTTGGTTGTAATGTATGTGTGTTTTAGTGGTTCGTTTGTAATTTATTGTATTTTTAGGGGTTTATGTGTAATTTCTTGTAAATAGGGTGTGAAAGCAATATAGGTGGTGGTTTTCTGTGGATATGAATTTGGAAAAGTGAATGTGTGTTCTTTCCCAAATTGCATCTCCTTCTTCCTCCTCTCTTCTTCCTTCGTCTTTCTTCTTCTTCTTCTTCGCCTCCCTTCCTCTCTTTTTCTCTTCTAATTTCTCTATTGGTAGTGATTCAACTAGTTGTTTTACATCATAGTGTTTTAGTTAAAGAAGATATAAAAGAAAGATACGAACTTACTTTAATATGCTATGCAACTAAAACCAAGTAGAATGCTTGAACTTAGAATTGACAAATGATGTTAAAAATTTGAGATTTATTTGCAAAACTATAGTCAATAAAGTTGAGTTTGCATTTAATTATAATAACATAAAAATTGGAAAGCGACAGGACTTGATGAATGATGACATCCCAATCTAAGTTTGGACTTGCTTGAGTGATAATGGTGTTATATGGTTAACTAATTTATTTGACACAATGGTTAGAACTAAGAAAATGTAAGTGGAGAAAAAACACTTTAATACCTAAAATAAAGGAGATATTCAAAATTGTAATTATTTTGAAATTAAAATTATGAGTAATACAATGAAACTTTGGGAAGGATAATTAAACAAAGAGGTTAGAAATGGGGTTTGAGAAAATCAATTTTGTTTTATGTTTGAGAGAGCAAGGCTCTGTGTATGGTTTTTATCGACTTAGAGAAATGTAAGTAAAACAGATCAAACTAATTATATTGTCAAAATGATTTGAACTATTTCGAAAACCAAACGTGCATTTTTTTTTGCATTTGGCTCTTCCATTAGCTGATATAAATATCAGCACTGCCTAAGCCCCGATAGTCCAGTTTTGCTTGAAGAGAATTTTTTCTATAATCAGACTTGTGCATGAACAGGCTTCATAAGAACTGCAGCATTTTGTGTTATAATCAATCCAATCACTGTTTACAATTTTTTTTTTTTCTCTTATCAATGAATAGGTGTCTTTACTTATATGACTAAATTGATTAAATTTGATGATCAATAAATTATTAATACTACTAATTTTGATACTTTGTATCTATATGCAAGCTATAGGAGAAATTAAAGAGATGTAACACATAGAGTTAACAGCTCGGGTAAAATGGGTAAGTGTTTTGGGTGTTTGTGTGATCATAGAATACCTTTTAAGATTAAAAGGGAAGTTTTATAAGATAGTTATAAGACTATCTATGCTATATAGATCAAAATGTTGCAACTAAGTAATAACATATCCGAAAAAGCCAAATTCGCTGAAATGAGAATGATGTGGTGGATGGGTGATATAACTGTAAAAGATAAATTAAGAAATGAACATATTTGTGCCAAGTTGAGCGTAGTATAAGATAGGATTAGAGAAGGCAGTTAACATGGTTTGGGCCCTTGAAGTGTAGGCCAAATAACACAGTGGTGAGGAGTGAGCTAGTGAATGGTAGTGGCAGTAGGAGGGGGAGGGGTGGGTCTAGAATAGCTTGGATTGACGTAGTAAGGATTTGACAGCTCTCCATTTGTCAAAGGTATTACCCTAGATCATGTGGAGGCGAAAGAGTATTCACCATTTCACCTAGCAGGACTTGAGGATTGATTGTTGTTGTTGCTTTATTGTTTATTTTTTCTGCAAATGATTTCTTTTTTCACAACTTGGCTACTGTTTTGGTTTAACTCACATGTATCTTGGAAAAGGCTAAAAATTTTATGCCCTTTACATTGATTGCATATGAAATTGCATGATTAGCATACACACACACACACACATATATATATATATATATATATATATATTTCCCAGGCCTTCCTTACCAAACTTATTTATTTAATGGGGGCTTCTGATTTAGCTGAATTTGATATTCTTCATCTTTGTTTCCTGTTTCTAGTTCTTTGCTGAATTTAATTCAAGGCTTCTGGAGTCTACCAATTACATTACCAGGCGACAAGCTATCAAGGTATGACTAATGCCTGGGATTTATTAGGTCTTTTTTTTTTAATAAAAGTTTGTATTGTAAGAATTAAATCCCCATTCTACCTTTCCCTGCTACTTTCATGCCTCTGCCACTATCCTAAAACAACTTTGGAAAATACTTAATATTTTATCCATTTATTCTTAAACAGTTTGCATGAATTAAAAAAAATCTATACATCTAAACCTTAGGAATGCCATTGTTTCCCTATGGTATTGTGATGATCAAAGCTTGTTTGCACATGGGTGATTATGTACCTGGCAAATGACTGCTCATTTACGTGAGTCTAGAAGAAATATTACTGCTGACTAGGTGGTTGATAATGATCCATTTATTGTCTCCCTTGTGCTGTTTATCTTATGATTATTGGACTTGGTACATAAACTAGTGGTAAAGTAGAATCCAAATTGGATTCATGGAGAGAATTTCAAAAATCTAGAAGTTTCTAGATAAGGAGATGGAACACACAAAATGCAATTTTAGTTATTTAGTAGGAACAATTTAGAAAATAATCAAAGTTTAGTGTAATGCTCAATAAATTTGTACTCATGGATTTCGATACCTATTATGCTAGAAAAAGGAGAAAATAAAGAAGATAAGATTCATAGAGTTCAAGATGGGAGAGGGATAGATGTCGAATAACTTAGACTGAGGTAGTAAATAAGGATGCCTTTAACTGTATGATCCTATTATAATTTTATTTCAATTCTTTTACTCTCAATCTAGATAATATGGTTTATGGTTTGGACTTGCCCCTTCTGCACTAAAAAAATAAAAATAAAAAATGCAAAACAAGAGAGAGAGAGAGAGAGAGAGAGAGAGAGAGAGAGAGAGGCAAGGGGTTATAGGCATTTGTTTTTAAAATTTTAATTAACCTTAAGGTTGCATTTGTTACAATGGAAGAGTATCCAAGAAATTCTTTTCCAGATTTACAACATATTTTGGAGCATGAACAAAATGGATTCTTATGGTTGATATGATGCTGTACGCATCCAAAGTGAAAGTCTTTATTTCTCTCTCACTTGCACGCACGCACGCACACACGCATGCACGTGCATGACAACGGGGACACTCTACCTCGGAGGAAATCTACAAGCTTGCATGGAGCTCCACAATCCATCATACATAGAAGGCAAGGAATAATTTTTTATGAAGGAGCTGAGCCAAACTATGACCTTATTTCTCAGCTGGCCATTCATTAAACTTTCTGTAGATATGCCTATTTTTGTCAAACTATACTTGTAACTTTGCTTTTACCTCTTAATAAGATTCTTACATTCTTTTCCCAAAAAAAAGAAATACTAATAAACTGAAAGCTTAAGCCCGACAATCCCTTGATCCAGTTCTAAATTAGTCTCTGATAGAGTCTACCCATGGTCTAGCCTCTTTTTCTACATCACATAGCTTTCTAAAACTTATTTGCAAAAGAGGAGGAGGTAGAAGACTTAATATTATGATAATAAATTTCTCTCGAGGCTCTTAATTATTACTAAATTGAAAGGACTCTTCTAATTAGATCGTTATGAAAGGGGGAGGAAGAACTAAATTAATAAAAGATCAATACCCGTTCTTCTTTCTTTCTTATCTTCTCTGGACCTCCACGAAGCTGTAGAAGGTAATCTTCTAATCCCACTGTTATGCTGGTGCCTATGTGGTGCCTCTGCACCTCTCCGTTAGGCTCTTTCAGGCGAGATAGGACTTCAACCCACACAACAACGTTTACTAGAGAAGAAAATATTTGAGAGAGAGAGAAACAGAGAGATATGTCTTGAAACAAAATGAAACTTTTATTAATTTTTCCTCTCCGAACAATAGGGTCGGAGTTCCCTTAAATAGGCTGATGCCTGCTCTCAAGGGATGAACACAACCTTGCTTTCTCCTTGATTTGACTTAAAGTAAAAGAAAAGATTCCTTCTTTAAAATAGCTAAAGCTACTTTAATAAAGAAAAGAAAAAGTAAAGGGACAACACATCATGTCTGCTGACTCACTTTACAAAAAGACAAGACAAATGGAATCTCTTTATTAAAGCTTATATGACCCTTCAAATCACCCATTCGACGAGGCCTGGATATGACACGATTCTGGATGAGTGTCTGATATGACCCTACCGATTAGTCCAATCAGTCTGGCGTGGGATATGATGAAATTATGGACTATCATCTAGATTGTACAACTAGCAAAGATCCTGTCTATCTTCAAAGACCTTTTAGGCCTTTGATGATTTCTTCATCTTTGTCCTTTCTTGCTAGTTCTGCTAAGATTAGCTGGAGATCACTCTTCATTGCTTGTGTTGACGAAGGATGATACTCCTAGTCTCTGATTTGATTTACCATCTTTCTTGCCTCAATTGCATATTCAGCTAAACTGGCTTCTTCAAATTGCTGGAGATATTTTCCCTCAATAGCAATAAGGTTTCAAAATTTGCAAAGAACACACAATCCAAAGCAGACCTTGCTTCAAGGAGATAGATTCCCCATAGATTCTGAACTAACTCATAGAAGTGCAGAACTTTCTATGTTTCTGGAAGTCATCCCAATCTGGTTCTTCTTCATGAAAATCTGAAATCTGTCCATCTTTCCAGTCCTCTAGAAAAAGATTCCAAAACAAAATTTTTCCAGTCTTTAATTCAATTGGTTCTATGTATCATGTCCACCATAACCTTCCTGGATTAGTGAAGTTCAATACATATTTTACCAATGCTGGCAGAAAATTAAAGGCTTGTCTTGTTTTACTGAAACCAAAGAATTGGACATCTCCTAGCCTTAGGGCTTTCTAAACTCCAATTAGATTCTTAGGGTTTAAGCTTCTAGGAATGTGTAATTTTGGAATACACAGCCCACTTCTCATCCAATATTGCTTTAATTCCGGGTACTCCAAAATTCCATTATCGCTCTGGTAGTAAACTTATATTTTTTAAGTTGTATATCCATTTCTACCTTTAGGATAATTTGTTGATGAATGAGTGCTGTCGTATTTTCCCTGTTGATTACTTTGTCGTTGTCTAAAATAATTGCCTCAAATTCGTTAATTATTTCAACTACTTCCCTGAACCTGATAGAGAATTCATTGTTTGTTGGACTTACTGGTTCTACTAGCAATCCTTCCAATGATCTCCTCTTATATTTTGAAATCTCTAGAGTCCTTCCCATAAATGCTTTTCCTAAGAAGAAGTGGAAAAGGCAGTACTTCAAAAGATTTCAAAAGGCAGTACCTGATAGAGAATTCATTGAAGACTTTATGGGAAGGACTCTAGAGATTTCAAAAGATAAGAGGAGATCATTGGAAGGATTGCTAGTAGAACCTGCAAGTCCAGCAAACAATGAATTCTCTATCAGGTTCAGGGAAGTAGTTGAAATAATTAAAGAATTTGAGGCAATTATTTCAGACAACTACAAAGTAATCAATAGGGAAAATATGACAGCACTCATTCATCAGCAAATTATCCTAAAGGTAGAAATGGATATACAACTTAAAAAATATAAGTTTACTACCAGAGCGATAATTGGAATTTTGGAGTACCCGGAATTAAAGGAGTATTGGATGAGAAATGGACTGTGTATTCCAAAATTACACATTCCTAGAAGCTTAAACCCTGAGAATCTAATTGCAGTTCGGAAAGCCCCAAGGCTAGGAGATGTCCAATTCTTTGGTTTTAGTAAAATAGGACAAGCCTTTAATTTTCTGCCAGCATTGGTAAAATATGTATTAAACTTCACTAATCCAGGAAGGTTATGGTGGACAGGATACATAGAACCAATTGAATTAAAGACTGGAAAAATTTTGTTTTAGAATCTTTTTCCAGAGGACTGGAAAGATGGACAGATTTCAGATTTTCATGAAGAAGAACCAGATTGGGATGATTTCCAGAAACATAGAAAGTCCTACACTTCTACGAGTTAGTTCAGAACCTATTGGGAATCTATCTCCTTGAAGCAAGGTCTGCTTTGGATTGTATGTTCTTTTCAAATTTTGAAACCCTTATTGCTATTAAGGGAAAATATCTCCAACGATTTGAAGAAGCTAGTTTAGCCGAATATGCAATTGAGGCAAGAAAGATGGTAAATCAAATCAGAAACTGGGAGTATCATCTTCCATCAACACAAGCAATGAAGAGTGATCTCTAGCTAGTCTTAGCAGAACTAGCAAGAAAGGACAAAGATGAAGAAATCATCAAAGCCCTAAAAGATCTTTGAAGATAGACAGGATCTTTGCCAGTTGTACAGTCTAGATGATAGTCTAGAATTTCATCATATCCCAGACCAGACTAATCGGACTAATTGGTAGGGTCATATTGACACTCATCCAGAATCGTGTCATATCCAGGCCTCGTCGAATGGGTGATTTGAAGGGTCACATAAGCTTTATTAAAAGAGATTCCATTTCTCTTGTCTTTTTGTAAAGTGAGTCAACAGACATGATGTGCTATCCCTTTACTTTTTCTTTTCTTTATTAAAGTAGCTTTAGCTATTTTAAAGAAGGAATCTTTTCTTTTACTTTAAGTCAAATCAAGGAGAAAGCAAGGTTGTGCTTACCTTGAGATCAAGCATCAGCCTATTTAAGGGAACTCCGACCCTATTGTTCGGAGAGGGAAAATTAATAAAAGTTTCAGTTTGTTTTGAGACATCTCTCCCTCTCTCTCTCAAATATTTTCCTTTCTAGTAAACATTGTTGTGTGGGTTGAAGTCTTATCTCGCCTGAAAGAGCCTGACGGAGAGGCGTAGAGGCACCATGTAGGCACCAGCATAACAGTGAGATTGGAAGATTACCATCTACAGCTTCGTGGAGGTCCAGAGAAGAGAAGAAAGAAAGAAGAACAAGTTTTGATCTTTTATTAATTTAGTTCTTCCTCCCCCTTTAATAACGATCTAATTAGCCGAGTCCTTTTAATTTAGTAAGAATTAAGAGCCTTGAGAGAAATTGTTTAATAAGTGGATTCTTGAGAATATATTTTAGAACTATTTAAAGTCCAAATCAAACTATCATCCCTCATGGCAGAAAAGAGTACAAGTTAGTATTAAGCAAGGTGAGCTCATCAGTCTATCATCAAGTTCCCTGAAGAAATGGAAGTTTAAAGAGACACTTCTTCAACAACCAAAAAGTTTACAATTGAAGCATTTTCAAGACAAAAATGCAGTTCTTACCCAAAAAAATGGAGACAAAAGTGGTAAAGACAAGGAAACGCTGCAGCAGGAAAAATGCCTCTCCAAAGGTCCCTCTCAAAACCAACCCTGAAAACCATTTCTGCTCTGAAATGTGATTACTCTATTGAGATGAAGATTTACACTGCTTTTGGGAGTATGGATTTTAAGCTTTAGATTTGGATTTGAGTGAATATGGACAAAGTTCGAGACAATTTTGCATTACATTTTATCTAAATCCAGGAAAATCCAAATCTAAGGTCTCTCTAAAACATAGGGTTAGAATTTTATTTTATTTTTGTTAGGCCATAAACAGGGTTAACGATGAAGTGATAATATCTTCTGACTTAACTGAACTTATGGGCCATGAGAAGGTGTCTTGAGTGTGCAGGTTTGTCATTTGCATTGTCATCCTCAAATAACTTTAAAATGGATTTGGAAATATTGATTGGTTCTCTATCTTCCGAGGAAATGCGTGTTCTGACATATTCTTGAGAAAGGGCATTTGCATTTTTTCTTTTTCATATGAACAACTTTGAGAAAGGCATGCCTGTTGTGTGCATTTAACTAAGAGCTGAATTCATCCACTTAAGTAATTCTAATTGTTCAAGAGTTCTCATTGTCAGTATCCCCACCCAACTGTAAAATAATTCTCTTTAATTGTTCAAGCAAACTGGTAAAAATGTCATCTTCATCCTTTATTCACATGCTTGTATCCTTAGCTGAGTATTAGATGTAATTCCTTTTTAACTCATCAGCCTCATTATAATAAACATTCTGAGAGTAGATTAGTCATTTGGTTGTGGTTTTGCAGTTTTGTAGTGATAAGTTGTAAATCAAAACTACGTTGTTTTCTGAAAAAACTATTTGCTTGTTTCAGTTGCTGGGAGACATGTTACTGGATCGGTCAAACTCTGCTATCATGACACGATATGTGAGCTCAAGGGATAACTTGAGGATTCTTATGAATCTTCTTAGGGTATAATCCCTTTCTCAAATCCTTTATTTGACATGTCCATGGTGATTGTCAGTTCATAGACTGCGGAATAGGGAATGAACTTTCTGCATCTTAAATTCTAGTTATATTTTAATTGTTGGATTCCAACTCCAGGAGTCAAGCAAGAGTATCCAGATAGAAGCATTTCATGTTTTTAAGGTATTATCTCTAACTTTTCGTATTGGCCCATACACTTCAAGCGTTTCCTTGGTTCTTTTCATCTACCTGTCTAAAATTTTACAGTTATTTGCTGCCAATCAAAATAAGCCTCCTGACATTGTTAGCATACTCGTTGCAAATAGAAGCAAGCTTCTTCGCCTGTTTGCTGATTTCAAGATTGATAAAGGTAGATATATGGATTAACCATTAGGATTCGTTTGGATTGGGTACTTTTTGAGCATATTTGATTGAAGGAGAGATTTGAAATTTAATTTTAACAAATTCCTTGTTTGGATAAACTGCAAATATAATTTTAAAATGCAAAATAGGAACTTGTAATTCTGTTCTACTCTAGCTAACCAAAGAATTTAAGAATCAAAGCTTTTGCAATGATGGGATTAAAACTACTATTATTATATGATTGCTTAATTTTTATTTTTATTTTTTTTCGAAACACCCTATCCAAACAGGGCTTAGTGTTAAATTAAAAACCTTCCATTATTAGGCTTGGTTATTAACTTTAGTTAAATTTACTGCAGAGGATGAACAGTTTGAGGCAGACAAAGCTCAAGTGGTGAAAGAAATTGCTGCTCTTGAGCCTAGGGACCGCCCATGAGTATGCTCTGCTTGTATGTGCAATCTCATCTAATGCTTCCTTACCCAATTTGTGAATTATATAGTTTGCTTCGTGCTGAGAAGTGGTCTCATTGAATCTGTGAGAAAGCATATCCATTCTATTTCCCCCCACCCTACCTCAACCCTTAAAAAGAAAATTATATAAAAAAAATTTATGTACTTTGTAATGCTTCTCTTGTGTATTTTAAATATTACTACTCCTGTACAAAAATGAATATATATATATATATATATTTATTGCAATAGTACAGCCTAATCTTTTGTTTTTTGCAATATCTACAATAATTATAGTCGGCGCCTCTTTCGTTTTCTGCTTTGTTCTATTTTGTTTTTATGTTTGCCTGAATCCATGTTTCCAAACATGAGATAAGTTGATTTCAAAAATAGAATTATGCAATGTCTATTTCTAGTGTAAAAGAGATTCACTAATTTTTTTTTTTTCTTATTGCATGAATTTTTGAATTCTTATAATTGAAATTCTTGCAAAAAAGAAATTAACAAAGTGTATAATAGTTGGAATGAGAATATATTTATGATTTGATCTTAAAAAAATAACGAATATAATATTGGAACCATTGTTTTCTATTGAGGTGTGCTCTTTTGTAGCCTAGGCTAGAGTTTTAAAGCACTATTAGCTTGAAATGGGAACCCATTACTGAGTAGGGTGCATTTGTATCGCAGGCTAGGTTTGAATAAGCATTTTCAAGGCTTAGTTTGGCCCTTTTTAAAAGAACTTTTTAAAAAAGAGTTAAAGAAAAAGTAGTTTTTTTTTTTTATATATATTGTTTCAGAAATGTTTAGTTCTCTTTTAAAAAAAAGGAGTTTTTAGAAAGAAAAAATTAACTTTAAGTGTTTTGTAAAAAAATTGTAAGGTGTCTAAAAATAGTTAAAATTACTAAAATAAATATGTATTTTTAGAAAATGAAATTATTTTTACTTTTTTATTTTCACTATTGTATAGTAATAAACGTATTGTGACACTATTTGTTTTTGTTTCGAGTTTTTATTTTCAATTTACCTATTTTTGAAATAACTAAAAATTGGATTTTATGATATTGAATTCTTTTGTTTGTTTCTTGTAAAAAATACTTTTTTTACTTAGTAGATTAAATAACTCATTTTATACATAATTTTTTTAATTTAAATTAGATATGAGAATAGACATTAATTTTCTAAAATTTTGGAAATAATAATTCATTAATTTTTATTTATTATTTTTCCAAATATCATGTACAATAAAATTATTTTTCTATCACTAAAATGTGAGTTTTGAAGTGTAATAACACTTTTAAATTTGAATTATTTTTATTTATTTTTTGTTATTTTAATCACATTTTTAATGTGCTTTTGATTCCAAAAATCAAATGAGTATTTGTTTAACTAAACTTTTATTTTATTGTTAATTTTAAAAATATTAATAAAATAAGTTTTGGATTTTGATTTTTAATTTTTGGTTTTGGCTTTTAATTTTTAATTTTTATAGGATAAAACATGTTAATAAGGCACAAAAACTAAAAATGTGAAAAAGGAAAAAGATCTCATCAATCTCCTTTCTTCTTTTCAATGACTGATAAAAAAAAATTGAAATTGGATAGTCTTACAAAATTTTTACACAAAACAAATACATCTTACCATTCTACTCGTGTCTTATATTTGGAGAGACTTTGAATTTCAAGGTGTATTAAATTTGAATAAGATGTAGTATAAGATTTTATTGAAATTTATACAAATTCATTTAAAACCAAATTCAAAATTTAAAATTCAAAATTCATACTTTCATGCCAAACAAATACAGTTTCGAGAAAATTTCATAGGCCCATTTGAACCTCAGTGGCCCAGAGTATCTTCTCAGTAACACCCGCCCATCTTATAGAAACACAAACCACCAAAATAGTTTTTGTTTTGTTTCTCATTTTCATTGATGCCCAAATATTATACTATTTTATATGCTTTTTAATCTATTTTATAAGTTTTAAATGGAACAATTTCAATGGAGCCTAAATGATTATTTGAAAATTTTAATTTTTAAAATTTAAAATGTGCATGTTAGTACTTTTTTTAAAGATCAAACCAAGAAACTCCATTATATAAATGCAAAATTATCAACCTATGAGATTTTTAACTTTTTTAAATGTAAAATATTTTAAGTTTAAATTTAAAAAATATTTTTATAAGAACAAAAATGCCATTATAATAATTTAATAAACAAAAACAAGCCAATAATTACAAGAATTAAAGTATAAAGGGCTTTGTAAATTCAAAAATTTCATAGGAGCAAGTACAAATTCTAAAAATTTCTAAAAAGGTTGTTGCAACTTGCAATTACCAAAAAGAAAATGAAGAAAAAGGCTGGGGTGGCAAATTGACACCGTTTTGATGGGACGGGGAGGCAAGGGTGGGCCCAAGAGGCCAATAATAATATAAGGAATCCGCATATGCATAAGCATATTCCATGCATATGCTTGGTTAATCCTTTTTGGAGTCTTCAACGTGCTCCTCTTCCCCTCCTTTTTTCAAAAAAAAAAAAAATTCTTTGTTCTTTTCTTGGTCTACTATTTAAATTTTTTTTCAGTGATGAATGGTGATGGGTACATTAACACTGTTAATTAGATTTTTGTGTGGTATTTTTTTTTTTCCGAGTTGAACAAAGGGTATTAGCTTTGGTATCGGTCGGTATCACTGTTAAAAATTAGAGATATAAAAATTAGAAATGAAAATAAAAAATTATGAATAGAAATAAAAAATCAGAAAATAGTAACGGTTTAGTTAATATTTATAAAATTAAAATAAATTTAAAAATATTCATTTTCATCTTTAAGTCAAATAATATTATAAAGATATGATTAAAATAATAAAATTCAAAAATAGTAATTATTAAAGAATATTGAAATAAAAATAAAAATTATTATAATTATTTTACTTAGTTGTTATACTTTCAAAATTTTCTTCATGATAACAAATTTATTCAGCATGACAATTGAAAAATAATAAAGATATTTTGTAATTGTCTTAAAAATATTTTGTAATTAGCTTTATTATTACCTTTTAAAATTTATGATTATCTTTATTTCAATTGTATTTAAATTCATATGATCATTTTATTTTAGTTTTAATTTTAAAGGGTATACAATGAATGATTTAATTCAAAAAAACTAAAACTAGATATTAAAATTTCTAGTAATAGGTTGTCAAAACAACTGAAAATTATAAAGTCCGATTTATAATTTTTTCACAAACGGTAGAAAATCGACAAACAAAAATAAAAAACAGTTAATATAAACAAATGTGTTTTTATAATTTATTTCTTCATCATACAAAAAACAGAAACGATATTAAACAGACCCTTTGTTGACCTATGTTGGAAAAATATAATAAATGTGAAGATATTTTATTAATGTTAAATAAAACATAAATACTTATAAGAAGTTGAGGCGTTCACTATTCAAGTCAATTTCGCGCCTATGGAAAACATTTCTCGATACATATAAACACTGCACACATGTTTTTTAAGATTACTTAACTTTCTCGATTTTGTGTGTGCTTATAAAAACTAAACTTATAGGATATATAATGTCGTTTAGTTACCTTGCAAAAAATGAATTTCAAACAAAAATAGAAAATAAAGTTATTTAAAAAATATATATATAAATTAGATCACAGTTTATATATGTAAAATTAAGTTAATAACTTTCAATATTATAAATACGAAATCGTTAAATTAGTAATTAATATTATAAAAATATTAAAATTAATATATTAAATTTATAAAATATTTATTAAAATAAAACCAACAACTGTTATGTAATATTTATTAAAAAAAAATATATATTTTTAATTTAAATCTAGGTAATACCAATAACCTAAAAAGAAAAAGAAAAGGCAATGATTATGTCTACTACTTGCTAGGATCATTTTCGTGAGATTTTTTGACGAAAAAATTAGCAAAAGCAAGCAATGATTATTTGATTTTACTTTTTCACTCCCATTTTTTGGACAAAAAATATTTTTAACTCTGTGAGGATTTGCACAAATATTAAAAATAAGATAATATTTCTAATTTTTCTAAAAAATTAAAAATAAAAATAAAAGTAAAATTTATTTTCATGACAAAGCAAATATTAAATGTTTATTTGTCATTATATTTTTTAAAAATTCAAATATTAATCAATATAAATTTTTAAAAAATTGCGATTATATAATTTCTTAATGTCATAGTTTATATATTAGTTCAATAGTTCAAGAATCTTACACGCAGCTTCGTGAATCTGACTAAAGACAGGGGCATTTGATTCCCACAAGTCTCTCTCTCTCTCGTTCTCTCTCTATAAATATACGGCGTAGCCCGAAAGCTCATAAGCAAATCCAAAGCATCTGACTTATTGCCTGCCCTTTCTCTTCTTTTCTTTTTTCATCAATAGATCATCAGAAATGGCTGAAAATGGTAGTCTACTGCCCCGCATTCTCCTTGTCAAAATCTTCAATTTTATATTGTTTGAATTTTCCGCACGAATCAGTTCTTTTATTTATTTATTTGTTTGTTTGATTATTTATTTATTGATCATTGATTGAATGAACGAATGGAATGTGCGTTGCGAATTATGTGGAGTAGATTCACTGTCGGAGTTCCTAGCTGTTGCAGTCGATGCAGCAAAGCGAGCCGGCGAGGTTTTATATGATTTTCTTCGACTGATTTGTGTTCTTTCGCCATTTTGCTTGAACGGATTCGAATACAGTCGTTTATTTATCTTTGGAGTTTCTGATTTTGCAGATTATCCGCGAAGGGTTCTACAAGACCAAGAATGTGGAGCATAAAGGCCGGGTGAGTCTTCTTTCTTTATGAAAAAAAATATCTGCAGCTTTTTCTACTTTTTTTTTTTCCGTTTGTGAATGATTTAATTGGTTCCTTTTTTGCCAAAAAAAAAAAAAAATAATTTGTGATAGAGAAATGCATGCTTTTTGTGCTTTCACTGTTATTGAGTTGTGCAAGTACTAGTCGTTCCCTGACAATTACAATTTATGTGCGTTTATAATTTGAGGTCGACAGAAGGAAGATGTTGTAATTTTCTGTTATCTGTAGTTCACTGAATGGTGGCTCAAGTGCTTAGATTGGGTTGTTTTGAAATTGTACTTTTGGAAACGGGAGAATGGTGTAGGGGATTTAAAGCCCCACCCAGAGTTAACACACACAAAGAGACACCAAATTTTAACGTGGTTTGGCCAATTGCCTACGTCAACGGTTACATTGCAACAATCTACTAATCAGTTGAGAAAAATAATTACAGGGAGTAATTTTTCTCACAAAAGGAAGAAACAGATGAAACTAATTTATCTATATTTCTCTCTCCTGATGGATATCTCACTGGTTGATCCTTGTTGATTCAACCGATACATTTCCAACAAATGGAGTCCCATATTTATAGGACAAGGGGAGGAGATAATTTTCTTCTCCCGTCAATAAAAATACAGCCACCTAACTTGAACTTTTTTCAGGTCAACAATGGCTGCACTAGCCCTTCTCTGTCAAGTCTGGTGTGTTTCTAGACTGACGGCTTCAACACTGGTAGGCTCTAGAATACCTAACAATTCTCCCCCTCCATACCCACCGAAGGAGAATGCAATAGGTCATTCAAATGAGTGGACTTCTAGTAGGAACCCATTCCGGCTATTTCCCTGCAAAGTTCAAACTTATTGTGAGGTATTACTCTTGTTATCATGTTTGAACCATTGTCATCAGTATGAATTTTCTCAAGCTCTAACAACTTTGAGTCTAGAACATTCCGTATCCAATGATAGCGAACATCAATGTGCTTCGACCGTTTGTGAAAAGTAAAATTCTTGCTAAGGTGTATAGCACTCTAACTATCTCAAAACCAAGTTCTTTTATGAACTTCTTCATCCACAACATCTCTTTGCATGCCTTTGTCATAGCAATAAACTTGGCCTCTGACGTAGACAATGCAACACGCTTTTGCAACTTAGATTGCCAAGACACAACTCCCCCTGCAAGGGTAATCACGTAACCTGAAATAGACTTCCTTGTATCAATATCACCGTGCATAGCTGAATCAATGTAGCCCTCAAGCACGGGCTTGCCAGTGCCAAAAATTAAACTTAACTTGGAAGTACATTGTAGATATCTTGATATCCATTGTACTGCATTCCAATGCTCCTTATATGGATTGAACATAAAACGGCTCACTGTAACAGCGGCGTATGCAATGTTAGGCCTAGTGCACATCATGGCATACATGAGACTACCAACTGCTGATGTATAAGGAACATTTTGCATATACTCCTTGTCAGAATCACTCAAGGGAGCTTGTTTCTTACTAAGTTTAAAGTGAGTAGCAAGAGGTGTACTAACCACTTTAGCTTTATCCATGCGGAATCGCTGAAATACCTTCTCAATGTACTTCTCTTGAGATAGCCATAACCACTTACTCTTCCTATCACGAACAATAGAAATTCCGAGAATCTGTTTTGCAGGACCCAAGTCTTTCATAGCAAATATTTTGTTAAGCTCCATCTTTAACTAACTGATCCTTGAGGATTTGTGTCCAACAATAAGCATATCACCGACATAGAGTAGCAAGATGACAAAGTCATCTTGTGAGAACCTCTGCACAAAGACACAATGACCTGAAGTAGTCTTCATATAGCCTTGTTGAGCTATAAACTGCTCAAAATTTTTGTACCACTACCTAGGAGCTTGTTTCAAGCCATACAGACTCTTCTTCAACTTGTAGACATAGTCCTCCTTGCCTTTGGCAAGAAAACCCTCGGGTTGCTCCATATATATATCTCCTCCATCAAATCACCATGAAGGAAAGCTGTCTTCACATCCATCTGCTCACCCTTCAGATCAAGATTGGCTGTCAAACTCAAAACAACTCGGATTGAAGACATTTTTACCATAGGAGAAAAAATCTTCTCAAAATATACACCTTTATTTTGACCAAAGCCTTTCACAACAAGTCTAGCTTTGTATCGTGGACGTGAAATGTCACTTTTGTGCTTCACCCTGTAAACCCACCGTTTCTTCAAAGCTTTTCTACCCTTAGGCAATTTCACCAACTCAAATGTATGGTTGTTTTATAAGGATTTCATTTCATCCTCCATAGCTTTGTTAGATATTCCATAGCCCACCAGTGTTGAAGCCGCTAGTCTAGAAGCATACCAAACTCGATTGAGAGGGGCTACTGCAGCCATTGTTGACCAAAAGAAAGTTCAAGTTAGGTGGCTGTATTTTGTTGAAGGGAGAATAAAATTGTCTCCTCCTTTTGTCCTATAAATATGAGACTCCATTTGTTGGAAATGTATCAGTTGGATCAATAAGGATCAACTAGTGAGATATCCACCAGGAGATAAAAATAGAGAGAAATTAGTTTCATCTGTTTCTTTCTTTTGTGAGAAAAATTACGCCCTATAATTGTTTTTCTCAACTGATTAGTGGATTGTTGTAGTGCAACCGTGGACGTAGGCAATATTGGCCGAACCAAGTTAAAATTTGGTGTCTCTTTGTGTGTGTTAATTTTGAGTGGGGCTTTAAATTCCCTACAAATTGGTATTAGAGCCAGATTAGGCTAGATCAGAGTCATTTGTGGCAGATCGGAACTAGAAACCCCAGTTGCACAAAAGAGACCCATAAAAAAAGTTGCTCTAATCAGAGTTTGGAGCATACCAATTTTTTCTCCTTAGTGAGACGATTCCAACGCACCTGACAGAATATTCCTCCATCATAACGGAATATTACTCTGATATTTCTGAAGTTTCATATAGTGCAAATTGGTCCCTAGAGTTAATATTATTCGCAATTTGGTCTCTGAAAATTTGATATTTTTCAATTAGGTCCTTCCAAGTTGTTTTTCGACCGAATGCACTGGTGCTCTTAGATTTGCTAGATTTCGTCTCAAAATTTCTACAAAGGCTAGATCTTTGACAAGATCATGGAGGCTAATATGAGCAAGATGATTTGCTTGAATGGCACCAACTACCACAAATGGAAGGGAAAGATAAAAGATCTTCTTTTTGTAAAGAGATTACATTTACCTATTTTTGCCACTCAAAAATTGGAAGACAAGTTTGATGATGAGTGGGCTTTCGAACATGAACAGGTATGTGGTTTCATTCGACAATGGGTTGAAGATAATGTTTTGAACCATATTCAAAACGAAAATCATGCTAGGTCCTTATGGATCAAGCTGGAAGCCTTGTACGCATCAAGGACTAAAAACAATAAATTGTTCCTACACAATCATGCGATGCATCTCAGGTACAAGGAAGGTGGTTCTATTTCCAATTATTTGAATGAATTGACCAGTTGCTTTCAACAACTATCCGATGTTGGCGTCAAATTTGATCGTGATATTATGGGCTTGTGGCTTCTGAATACTTTGCCCAACTCATGGGAAAATTTTCGTGTTTCTTTGGCCAACTCTGCTCTCGGTGGTGTTGTGATGTGGAAATCTGCAAGAAGCGTAGTTTTAAATGAAGAAATGAGGCGACGAGCTCAAGTTGCCACCATGTCACAATTTAAGGTTCAGATCTCAAAAAATAAGGGAAGAAGTAAAAGCGGAGGCCAAGACAAAAATAATAGAAGCAGGAGTAAATCCAAGTCTAGGTACAAGAATCGTGAGTGCCATTATTGTGGCAAGAAGGGCCACATAAAAAGGAATTGTTATAAATGGAAGGTTGAGAACAAGACAGAGAACACTAAGTAGGAAAGAAGAGACAACAGTAGGGATGATCGTGTGGCCACCATCACTTCAGACCTTGTTGTGGTTTGTGATGAGACTGAGATCAATTTAGCGTCCAACAAAATTGAATGGGTCTTTGATAGCGGTGCTTCCTTCCATGTCACATGAAGGAATATTTTTCACATCTTACACTCCTGGTGATTTTGGGGTGTTAAAGATGGGCAACGATGGACTGTCAAAGGTTGTTAGTATTGGATCCATTTGTTTAAACACTGACAACGTGACGAGCTTGATTCTCAAAGAAGTTCGGCATGTATCGGACATTCAATTGCACTTGATATCAACTGGGAGGCTTGATGATGATGGGTACTATAGTACCTTTTGTAATGGCCAGTAGAAGCTCTTAAAAGGAGCACTTGTAGTTGCTCGAGGGAGGAAGTCATCTAGCTTGTATGTAATGCAAGCTTCAATCTCTACCAACTCTGTGAAAGCAGTTGATGTTGCTGGTTCTTCAGAGTTGTGGCACAAGCAGCTCAGTCACTTGAGTGAGAAGGGACAAGGTTGTCTAGTCAAGAAGAATTTGCTTCCAGAGCTTAAAGCTATAAAGTAGAGCAAATGTGCTCGTTGCCTTTTCGGGAAGCAGAAACGAATTTCCTTCAAGAATCATTCTCTTTCCAAGAAACCAGACAAACTTGAATTGGTTCGTTCAGATGTATGCGGTTCTATGAAGGTACGAACAATTGGTGGTGCATTATATTTTGTTACTTTCATAGATGATTTTTCCAAGAAATTGTGGGTTTATTCATTAAGATCCAAGGATCAGGTTCTTGACAAGTTCAAAGAGTTTCAAGCCTCTGTTGAATGTCAAACAGGGAAGAAACTAAAATTTGTTCGCACCGATAATGGTGGCGAGTATTGTGGACCATTCGATGCTTATTGTAAGCAACAAAGGATTGACATCAAAGGACACCACTGAAGACTCCTCAGCTAAATGGTTTAGCAAAGAGGATGAACAGGACATTGATGGAGAGAGTTAGATGCTTGCTTTCTGAAGCTAATTTGTCGAGTTCTTTCTGGGGCGAGGCATTATACACAACTGCCTATGTTATTAACTTATCTCCAGTTGTTGCCTTGAATACAGATGCTTCTAACAGAGTGTGGTATGGAAAAGATGTTTCCTATGATCATTTGCGAGTGTTTGGGTGCAAGGCTTTTGTACATGTGCCCAAAGTTGGAAGGTCCAAGCTAGACGTCAAGACCAAACCTTGTATTTTCATCGGCTACGGGCAAGATGAGTTTGGCTATAGACCGTATGATCTTATTTCTAATAGGCTTGTTAGAAGTCGTGACGTTGTCTTTATGGAAGACCAAACCATTAAAGACATTGACAAAGCTGAGAAATAAGAAATTCGAAGTTTTGATATTTTAAATGATTTGAATTAAGCTCTTGTTTCACAGTCAATAGGTGTAGAAGGCATCAATGACCATAATGATGCGCTAGTTGATGTTCAAGATGATCAGGCTGAGGGTGATCATGAAACTACTGAGGGCATGGATATTTTTTTAGAGGCTGATGATGTATAGCAAAAGGTTCCTACTAAAGAGCCAGTTGTTCCATTGAGAGGTGGTTTGAGAAACCGTCGACCCTTAACACAGTATTCATCGAAAGAGTATGTGCTCTTCACTGACAGGGGAGAATATGCATGTTACACAAAGACAGTTGAGAGTGAACATAAATCAGAGTGGGTTGAAGCTATGGAGGATGAAATGAAATCCTAACGGGACAATCATACATTTGAGCTAGTGAAATTGCCTAAGGGTAGAAAAGTTTTGAAGAATCGGTGGGTTTACAGGGTGAAGCACGAAAATGACACTTCACGTCCAAAATACAGCTAGGCTTGTTATGAAAGGCTTTGGTCAAAATAAAGGTGTAGATTTTGAGGAGATTTTATCTCATATGGTAAAAATGTCTTCAATCCGAGTTGTTTTGAGTTTGGCAGCCAACCTTGATCTGGAGGTTGAGCAAATAAATGTGAAGACAACTTTTCTTCATGGTGATTTGATGGAGGAGATATATATGGAGCAACCAGAGGGTTTTCTTGCCAAAGGCAAGGAGGACTATTTCTGCAAGTTGAAGAAGAGTTTGTATGACTCTAATACCAGTTTGTAGGGGATTTAAGGCCCCACCCATAGTTAACAAACACAAAGAGACACCAGATTTTAATGTGGTTAGTACACTTCTTGCTACTCACCGTAAACTTAGTAAGAAACGAGCTCCCTTGAGTGATGCTGACAAGGAGTATATGCAAAATGTTCCTTATACATCAGTAGTTGGTAGTCTTGTGTATGCCATGGTGTGCACTAGGCTTGACATTGCATATGCAGCTAGCACAGTGAGCCATTTTATGTCCAATCCAGGAAAGAAGCATTGGAATGCAGTACAAGTTAAGTTTGGTTTTTGGCACCGGCAAGCCCGTGCTTGAGGGCTACAATGATTCAGATATGACCGGTGATATTGACACAAGGAAGTCTACTTCAGGTTTCATGATTACCTTTGCAGGGGGAGCTGTATCATGGCAATCTAAGTTGCAAAAGTGTGTTGCCTTGTCTTCGTCAGAGACTGAATTTATTGCTGTGATAGAGGCATGCAAAGAGATGTTGTGGATGAAGAAGTTTATAAGAGAACTTGGTTTTAAGTAGAAGAGGTATGTTTTGTTTTGTGATAGTAAGAGTGCTATACACCTCAGCAAGAATTCTACTTTTCACGAACAGTCGAAGCACATTGATGTTCGGTATCATTGGATATTGAATGTTTTGGACTTAGAGTTGTTAGAGCTTGAGAAGATTCATACTGATGACAATGGTTTAGACCTGATGACAAAAGTAATATCTCACAATAAGTTTGAACTTTGCAGGGAACTAGCCGTAATGGGTTCCTGCTAGAAGTCCACTCGTTTGAATGACCTATTGCATTCTCCTTCGGTGGGTATGGAGGGGGAGAATTGTTAGGTATTCCATGGTGCATTAGTGTTGAAGCCGTTAGTCTAGAAGCACCCAGACTTGACTGAAAGGGGCTACTGTAGCCTTTGTTGACCTAAAGAAAGTTCAATTTAGGTGGCTGTATTTTGTTGACGGGAGAAGAAAATTGTCTCTTCCCCATGTCCTATAAACATGGGACTCCATTTGTTGGAAATGTATCGGTTGGATCAACCAGTGAGATATCCAACAAGAGAGAAAAATAGAGAGAAATTAGTTTCATTTGTTTCTTCCTCTTGTGAGAAAAATTACTCCCTGTAATTGTTTTACTCAACTGATTAGTGGATTGTTGCAATGCAATTGTGGACGTAGGCAATATTGGCCGAATGACGTTAAAATTTGGTGTCTCTTTGTGTGTTTTAATTTTGGGTGGGGCTTTAAATCCCCTACAAACTGGTATAGAAATTTTGAGACAAAATCTTGCAAATCTTAGAGCACCAATGCGTCTGGTTGAAAAACAATTTGGAAAGACCCGATTGAAAAATATCAAATTTTTAAATACCAAATTGCAAATAATATTAACATCAAGGGACCAATTTGCAAATCATGAAACTTCAGAAATATTAGAGTAATATTTTGTTATGATGGAGGAATATTCCATTAGGTGCTTTGGAATCATCTCACCGAGGAGAACAAACTGGTATTAGAGCCAGAATAGGGTAAATCAAAGTCATTTGTGGCAGATCGGAACTGGAAACTCCAGTTGCACAAAAGGGACCCATAAAAAAAGGTTGCCCTAATCAAAGTTTGGTCGGCCAATATTGCCTACGTCCACGATTGCACTGCTACAATCCACTAATCAATTGAGAAAAACAATTATAGGGAGTAATTTTTCTCACAAAACGAAGAAATAGATGAAACTAATTTCTCTCTATTTTTCTCCCTTGGTGGATATCTCACTGGTTGATTCTTGTTGATCCAATCGATACATTTCCAACAAATGGAGTCCCATATTTATAGGACAAGGGGAGGAGATAATTTTCTTCTCTCGTCAACAAAATACAGCCACGTAACTTAAACTTTCTTCAGGTCAACAATAGCTGCAGTAGCCCCTCTCAGTCAAGTCCGGCGTGCTTCTAGAATTACAGCTTCAACACTGGTAGGCTATAGAATACCTAACAATTCTCCCCCTCCATACCCACCGGAGGAGAATGCAATAGGACATTCAAATGTGTGGACTTCTAGTAGGAACCCATTAGGGCTAGTTCCCTGCAAAGTTCAAACTTATTATGAGGTATTACTTTTGTTATCATGTTTGAACCATTGTCATCAGTATGAATCATGGTTTTAAATCATAGTAGCGGGTAGAGTAAAGTAACGGTAACGGGTGTAACAGGAAGTGGGAGTAGCGGATGTTACATAATGGGAAGCGGGTGTAATGACCGTGAATTTTTTTGAAGCATGCACAACCTTGTGCATATTAGCGTACTTGCATGTTTTAAACTTTTAGCCCTTCTTAGAAAGAGTTTTTGTGTATTTTGGATACTTTAGTTCAATTAACTTAGTTATTTGGTAAGGGCAACAAGTTTACAATTGTTTTAAACCACCATTGATAGAAAAATTATGTGTGTGTGTGTATTTATACTTATCATTGTTCTTATCTGTGATAAATTCTTATGTGTGCTAAATTAATTAATAAAACAAAATACATTATACACTCCATTATTCTATTAGACACATAAGACATGCGAATAATACAAATATAAATTAGTTACAAAAGAAAGAAGGTTGATTTTGAAAAATATATAACATAAATATCACATTACTAATATTATCAAAATAAAATATTTTCCTAACAAGTTAGTATTTTCAAATAGTTAATTAATGTATCTGTTTGAGTATTTAAAGAAATAGTAAATTTTGTCTCTTTGTCATCTTCATTATATCTTTTCCCCCTCTCGCCACATGGTATATTGAGAATGATTTATGAAAGAGGGAAAAAGTGACAAGAAAAAGTAAGAAATAAAATAAATTCTTTTGCATGACAGTCTTGTAGCAGTTACGTAGCGGCCTTTACATAACGGTCGCGGTCCGTAATAGCCGCTACAATTGTGATTTTTCTTTCTACCGATTTCGCGGTGTGTAACAGTATCAGTAACCCAAAAAATCGTTACGTAATGGCGTTATGTAACGGTTGCGGCCATTATTTAAAACCATGGTATGAATCTTCTCAAGCTCTAACAACTTTGAGTCTAGAACATTCTGTATCCAATGATACCGAACATCAATGTCCTTCAATCGTCTGTGAAAAATAGAATTCTTGTTCAGGTGTATAGCACTCTGACTATCGCAAAACCAAGTTCGCTTATGAACTTCTTCATCCATAACATCTCTTTGCATGCCTTTGTCATAGCAATAAACTCGGCCTCTAACATAGACAAGGCAACACACTTCTGCAACTTAGATTGCCAAGACAAAGCTCGCCCCCTACAAAGGTAATCATGTAACCTGAAGTAGACTTCCTTGTGTCAATATCACCGGCTATATCTGAATCAGTGTAGCCCTCAAGCACGGGCTTGCCAATGCCAAAAACCAAACTTAACTTGGAAGTACCACGTAGATATCTTAATATCCATTGTACTGCATTCTAATCCTCCTTTCCCGAATTGGACATAAAACGACTCACTGTGCTACTACATATGCAATTTTAGGCCTGGTGCACACCATTGCATACATAAGACTACCAACTACTGATGTATAAGGAACATTTTCCATATACTCCTTGTCAGCACCACTCAAGGGAGCTTGTTTCTTACTAAGTTTAAAGTGAGTAGCAAGAGGTGTACTAACCACATTGAAATTTGGTGTCTCTTTGTGTGTGTTAATTCTGAGTGGGGCTTTAAATCCCCTACAAACTGGTATCAGAGCCATACAAACTCTTCTTCAACTTGCAGAGATAGTCCTCCTTGCCTTTGGCAAGAAAACCCTCTGGTTGCTCCATATATATCTCCTCCATCAAATCACCATGAAGAAAAGTTGTCTTCACATCCATCTGCTCAACCTCCAGATCAAGGTTGGCTGCCAAACTCAAAACAACTCGGACTAAAGACATTTTTACCACAAGAGAGAAAATCTCCTCAAAATCTACACCTTTATTTTGATCAAAGCCTTTCACAACAAGTCTAGTTTTGTATCGTGGACATGAAGTGTCACTTTCGTGCTTCACCCTGTAAACCCACCGATTCTTCAAAGCTTTTCTACCCTTAGGCAATTTCACCAGCTCAAATGTATGGTTGTCCTGTAAGGATTTCATTTCATCCTCTGTAGCTTCACCCCATTCTGATTTCTGTTCACTCTCAACTGCCTCTTTGTAGCATGTAGGTTCTCCCCCGTCAGTGAGGAGCATATACTCTATTGGTGAATACCGTGTGGAGGGTTGACGGTTTCTCAAACCTCGTCTCAATGGAACAACTAGCTCTTCAATAGGAACCCCTTGTTGAACATCATTAGCCTCTGGCGAAATATCCATGCCATCGGCAATTTCATGATCACCCTTAGCTTGATCATCTTGAACATCAACTGGCGCATCATTATGATCATTGATGCCTTCTACACCCATTGACTGTGAAATAGGAGCTGGATGCAAATTAGTCAAAATATTGAAACTTCAAGTTTCTGATTTCTCAACGTTGTCAATGTCTTCAATGGTTTGGTCTTCCATAAAGATAACGTCACGACTTCTAACAAGCCTTTTAGAAATAGGATCATGCAATCTATAGCCAAATTCATCTTGCCCGTAGCCGATGAAAATACACTATTTGGTCTTGACGTCTAGCTTGGACCTTTCATCTTTGGGCACTTGTACAAAATCTTTGCGCCCAAACACTCGCAAATGATCATAGGAAACATCCTTTGCATACCACACTCTATCAGGAACATTTGTATTCAAGGCAACAGCTAGAGATAAGTTAATAACATAGACAGTTGTGTATAATGCCTCGTCCCAGGAAGAACTCGACGGCTTAGCTTCAGAAAGCAAGCATCTAACTCTCCCCATTAACGTCCTGTTCATCCTCTTTGCTAAACCATTTGGCTGAGGACTCTTCGGTGGTGTCTTTTGATGTCTAATCCCTTGTTGCTTACAATAAGCATCGAATGGTCCACAGTACTTGCCACCATTATCGGTGGAAACACATTTTAGTTTCTTCCTTGTTTGACGTTCAACAAAGGCTTGAAACTCTTTGAACTTGTCAAAAACCTGATCCTTGGATCACAATGCATAAACCCACAATTTCTTAGAATAATCGTCGATGAAAGTAACAAAATATAATGCACCACCAATTGTTCGTACCTTCATAAGACCGCATACATCCGAATGTACGAATTCAAGTTTTTCTGGTTTCTTGGAAGGAGAATGACTTTTGAAGGAAACTCATTTCTGCTTCTCGGCAAGGCAACGAGCACATTTGCTCAACTTTGCAGCTTTAAGCTCTGGAAGCAAATTCTTCTTGACTAGACAACCGAGCCCCTTCTCACTTATGTGGCTGAGCCACTTGTGCCACAACTCTGAAGAACCAGCAACATCAACTGCGTTCATAGAGTTGGTAGAGTTCGAAGCTTGCATTACATACAAACTAGATGACTTCCTCCCTCGAGCAACTACAAGTGCTCCTTTTGAGAGCTTCCATTGGCCATTACAAAAGGTACTACAGTACCCATCATCATCAAGCCTCTTAGTTGATATCAAGTGCAATCGAATGTTTGGTACATGTCGAACATCTTTGAGAATCAAGCTTATCACGTTGTCTGTGTTTAAACAAATGGATTCAATACCAACAACCTTTGACAGTCCGTCATTGCCCATATTTAACACCCCAAAATCACTGGGAGTGTAAGATGTGAAAAATTACCTCCTTGATGTGACATGGAAGGAAGCGCCGCTATCAAACACCCATCCAATTTCGTTGGATGCTAAATTGATCTTAGTCTCATCATAGACCACAACAAGGTTTGAAGTGGTGGTGGCCACACGATCATCCCTACCGTTGTCTCTTCTTTCCTACTTGGTGTTCTCCGTCTTGTTCTCAGCCTTCCATTTATAACAATTCTTTTTTATGTGGCCCTTCTTGCGGCAATAATTGTACTCGAGGTTCTTGTACCTGGACTTGGATTTACTCCTGCCTCATTTGTTTTTGTCTTGGCCTTTGCTTTTACTTCTTCCCTTATTTTGTGAGATCAGAACCTTAGATTGTGACGTGGTGGCAACTTGAGCTCGTCGCCTTATTTCTTCATTTAAAACTGTGCTTCTTGCAGACTCCCACATCACAGCACCACTGGGAGCAGAATTGGCAAAGAAACACGGAAATTTTTCCATGAGTCGGGCAAAGTATTCAGAAGCCACAAGCCCATAATATCATCATCAAATTTTACGCCGACATAGGATAGTTGTTGAAAGCATCTAGTCAATTCATTCAAGTGATCGAAAATAGAACCACCTTCCTTGTTCCTAAGATGCATCGCTTGATTGAGTAGGAACAATTTATTGTTCCCAATCCTTGATGCGTACAAGGCTTCCAACTTGATCTATAAGGACCTCGCATGATTTTTGTTTTGAATATGGTTCAAAACATTATTTTCAACCCATTGCCGAATGAAACCACATACCTGTTCATGTTCGAAAGCCCACTCATCATCACACTTGTCTTTCGATTTTTGAGTGGCAAAAAAAGGTAAATGTAATCTCTTTACAAAAATATGATCTTTCATCTTTCCTTTCCACTTGTGGTAGTTGGTGTCATTCAAGCAAATCATCTCGCTCATAGTAGCCTCCATGATCTTGTCAAAGATCTTGCCTTTATAGAAATTTTGAGACGAAATCTCGCAAATCTGAGAGCACTAGTGCATCTGGTCGAAAAACAATTTGGAAGGACTTGATTGAAAAACATCAAATTTTTAGAGACCAAATTGCATATAATATTAACTCCAAGGACCAATTTGCAATTTATGAAACTTCAAAAATATCAGAGTAATATTTCGTTATAATGGAGGAATATTTTGTTAGGTGCGTTGGAATCGTCTCACCGAGGAGAACAAATTGGTATGCTCCAAACTCTGATTAGAGCAACCTTTTTTTATGGATCTCTTTTGTGCAACTGGAGTTTCCAGTTTTGATCTGCCACAAATGACTATGATCTAGGCTAATCTGGCTTTGATACCATTTTTTAGGGGATTTAAAGCCCCACCTAGAATTAACACACACAAAGAGACACCAAATTTTAACGTGGTTCGGCCAATATTGCCTACGTCCACGGTTGCACTGCAACAATCCACTAATCAGTTGAGAAAAACAATTACAGGGAGTAATTTTTCTCTCAAAAGGAAGAAATGGATGAAACTAATTTCTCTCTATTTTTCTCTCTTGGTGGATATCTCACTGGTTGATCCTTGTTGATCCAACCGATACATTTCCAACAAATGGAGTCTCATATATATAGGACAAGGTGAGGAGACAATTTTTGTCTCCCGTCAACAAAATACAGCCACCTAACTTGAACATTTTTCAGGTCTACAATGGCTGCAGTAGCCCTCTCAGTCAAGTTTGGTGTGCTTCTAGACTGGCAGCGTCAACACTGGTGGGCTATGGAATACCTAACAAATGGATTATTGGAAGATAGATGTTGGACTAAGTGATCATGATTAGGATGTTTATGTTGGTCTTCATTTTGCATGTTCTATGTGCTGTCCACTGGCTGCAATATTTCTATAAATGCATTGGGTGAAAAAAGCATTTTCTTGAAGAGAAGTTGAATAAGAAAACTTTTCAGGGGGAGAGATTTCAGTAAATGCAGAATCAGATGGATTAGTTGAAACTATACTAATTTGTTATAAAAACAATTGGAAATTGAGTAAAACTATTTAGGGAGATGAGTGTTGTCAGTGAAAAAACATTCAAGACTGGCATTTTGTTGTGTCCAAAAAAGTTGTGGGGGTACTGGTTTCCTTGTGTGGATAAAACATCCTTCTCATCCCAAAATAGGAAACTTAAGATCGTTGTTGAAACCTTGAAATGTTTTGCATGGGTAATTCACAATATATTATATGCTTGTGGGTTTTGTGTGGTGGTTTACTTGAAGTGATCATTAATTATCCAAATTGAAGATGTACAAATTGAATTTGTCGAATACCTAAAAAGAAGCAATCTTTGAGTGTGAGCTTCAAATCGCGAACAGAATGAGTGAATGATGATGTGAATGCATAGGCCTTTAAAGTGCGAGATCTGTAACTATTATTGGAAATTGTATACTTTCTAAAATTCTTTCTGAATTTTTAAGCAAAATTAAAGGAAAAGTGATAAAAATTCTCTTTTATCGGCTGACCACTGTTTGGTTTAAAAGGCAAATTCATGATTGTTTTCAAGCTAAAATTTTGAATATGTAACCAAATCTGTTTAGTAACAAAGTTCTCTTAAATATGTTTAGCAACAATTTATTAGAAAAAATTGCCAATCAATAATTTTTAATTGCTTATTGCTTCTAATTTTTTCTAATTTAGTTTGGACGCTTGTAGCTTTTGAAATGAGCTTTTAAAAAGGAGTTGATGATGGTGCGCTGAATGAGATGGTTGTAAAAACTGCTAAAAAGCTGATTCTCATCTTTTGCTTTCATTTTGGAATTCAAGTGGACTTAGTTAAAGATATTTCACCAAAATCTTGAATTTTCTTTTTCTTGCTTACTTGTAAATTATCATTTTAACAGTTACCGCTTCTCATTTTCTGCTTTCATTCTGGAAATCAGGTGGACTTGGTCACTGAAACTGACAAGGCATGTGAAGACCTTATATTCAATCATCTCCAGAAGAAGTATCCGCGACATAAGGTTCCTAGAACTTTTAGCATTAATGCTTGTATGTAGTGTTTGATCTTGTTGAAATCATTAATTTTTCTCAACTCCCTTTTGCTGATGTTTGTTTCAGTTCATCGGGGAAGAAACTACCGCTGCTTGTGGTCCTGCAGAGCTGACTGACGAGCCCACATGGATAGTTGATCCTCTCGATGGGACAACCAACTTTGTGCATGGGTAATTACAAACTTACAATGTTGTTGGTAATCCGGTTTTGTTGTTCTCGTCATTTTCTTTGATGTCATTTGTCTAATATAATTATTTGTAGGTTCCCCTTTGTGTGCGTCTCTATCGGCCTTACAATTGGAAAGATCCCAACAGTCGGTGTTGTTTACAATCCAATAATTGATGAGGTTAGAAATTCTGTGTTCCTATGTATTGTCCATTATTCAATTAGAATAGCCAAACTAATCTAATATGGGTCCAACCTGCTTAGACACTGACATGTTCATTGTTTTCTTGTCAGCCTTATGTTGCTTCATGATTATCTTTTATTTCATGTTTTTTTTTTTTATGAATTTGATTAGATATAGTTGTAGTGTTTGTCTCAATTAGCTTTTACTAGTTGAATGAACAATGACCTGTGGGCTTTTTGATGTGTAGCTTTTCACTGGCGTTCGTGGTAAAGGTGCTTTTCTGAATGGAACTCCTATAGAAGGTGATTCTGATATCCTGTTATATTTGCTTCATTGTTCCTACCCCATCTTGCTATAAATCTTCAACTAGTGCATGATTTGCAACATCTTGCAGTTTCATCTAAAACTGAACTTGTGAAGTCTCTCCTAGCAACAGAGGTATGTAAGAATCTTGTTATTTTTTAGCTTAATGGTTATTCGGCTGATGTTGTAAAGCCCACCCAGCCCTTTTATATTCAATGTGGTATAGCTTCTCTTTTTGGGTTTTTAGCTTCCTATTCTTGTAGTTATTATTCCAGTAAGGTGTGATAGTTTGGATTGATAATATTGAATAAAGCCGTGGAAATCAAGTTGCCAACAGAAATTCTAGGTTACTCGTAAGTTCACATTAGTGAATGCATGAGTATTTCATAATATGTGAGTACTTGTGAGGGGGCAGTATTTTTCTTTTTCAGGTCAAAGCTTACCCATTGACCCTCAAACTATTGAAAATTTTATGAATGGGAATAAGGTTTTAAATAGGGGTAGTGGGTAGGATAGTGTATCAGTAATGCGTGTAGCATAAAGGAGGAGTAGATGTTGCGAAGCAATGGTTGTGGAGTTTTTTTCAAACATGCAAATTCTTGTCTGTCAGTAGAGTTCCTTATTTTGAGCCCCTAATCCTTCCTAATAAGAGTTTTAATGTATTTTTTATCATTTAGTTCAATCTGCTAAAATTATTTAGTTAAGGATAATAAATTTTTTTGTATTTTTTGTTTAAAAATG